>NW_023411171.1:0-2164 GCF_903995425.1 Onychomys torridus
TCTGTATTTTTTGCACCTTTCCTTTAACTCACTTGGTAGACCAGGCTGGTCTCGAACTCACAAAGATCTGCCTGGCTCTGCCTCCCAAGTGCTAGGATTAAAGGCATGCACCACCACCGCCTGACAAAATAATGCATTTTTAAGAAGAAAACCTTAGCTATATTGATTTTGAAAAAGAACAGGCCCTTCCCTAGTGGACGGGAAGTCATTAATATGAGATAGATTGATCTTGCTCATTTGCATATGTTAGCTGCTGAGATCTATAATTGGCACATCAAGTCATAGTCATTGACCTGTTTCTTAAACCTCTGAGCTGACATAACTGTGTCAAGCAGGATTTCACATATCTGCATAGGAGAATTGCCTAATTACAAATTCAATATTCATTGGCTCAAGATAATTTTCCAAAGCTGGGTGGTGGTGGCGCATGCCATGTGGCAAAGTATATATAAGCAGAAATGGGTTAATTTAAGATAGAAAAAGTAGATAGCAAGAAGCCTGCCACGGCCATACAGTTTTTAAACAATGTGAGTTTCTGTGTGCTTTCTTGGTTGGGTCTGAGCGATTGTGGGACAGGTGGGTAAGAGAGATTTGTCCTGACTGTGCCAGGCAGGAATACTCTAACTACAAATGTCACCCAACGTGGGGCAAAAATTTCCACCTAAAACCTGAAAAAAAAAAGATTCTAAAACAGAGATAAAAAGAACTTCCTAGTTGTCTCTCTCAAGTTAGCGGCAACCTGCTGGTTTGAGCTACTATGGCGGGTTCCTGCCAGGTTCCTGGCGTTTGTGTCTGACCTGCAGTGTGGCAGGAATGAGAAATCTTTAAGCAACACTTTACTCTGCTGCATGATAGGTTTAGCCTTTGCTAGTTAAAAAAAAAAAAAAGATTTCTGGGCTATGCACTACTTTAATAGAACTGCTTCTGATAGTTGATGGTACACATGGTTCCAGACACAGAGCTGGTGGTAAACTGAACCACCGCCATGTTTGGAAGCTGAGGTGGGCGGAGCCAGCAGCCACAAAGGTATTTCAATCTTATAAAGATGGATATTACACAGGGAATCTGGTTTGTCTTGTCTTTGGGATTTTTAACTGCAAAAAAAGATTAGATCGTAAAAGCTGTTAAGTTAAATAAATATGTAAATTTTAAAGATAACTTGACTTCAAAATTTGGATATAAGGATATGTTGCTTTGGAAAGGAGTCTCTGCTTTTGTTTCCACAGAAAGCCAGAGGCTATGGATTTGTTCCAGATTAAGATACATCAGGTTTGATTAGCCAAGACCACCTGAAAGGTCTCCGATGACACCATGGCCCAGATGATCCAACATCCAGAATGCTTTCAAGGCAACTGGCTCAGGGGTTCACCCTAATGGACTACTCCATACTTCTAAAATTTTCTTTGTGTCCCCATAAGATACAGCGCCCTCCTCCAGCAGGAAGTAGTAAGAGAAACTACGCCCACATTCCCAAAATTATCAAGCTGGCTTTGGAGATGGAATTGCCTCACTCCTTCTCTAAACCAAGACATATTGCTGAAAGAAAAGGTTAAGAGATTCTTGTGTCCCAAATCAGAAGAGCCTTCTGGTGTGGGACAGAGAAAAATCAATGTTTTTATTTAAAGCAGTTTGATTATAAATGAGATCTCATTCTAAAGAAGAAAAGGGGATATGATATAGATATAATAGGATAAAAGGGTAGATTAAGGAACTTACTTCTAAAGAGCAACAACTTGTTTAAAATGTTTTACATTGGTATAGATTTTAGTCTATTGATACAAACTTAAAGTTAATTTTGTTATACTGTGTATATATTTCTAATCGTATTTAAGGTATTTTGTTTGTATAGCTCATTTTAAATTGAAATGGATAATTAAAAATAGATTAATAATTAGTCATCTATGATAATCATACTCGTAGCCATGTTAGTTAAGTCTTCTAGATATACATAGACATATTTCAGATAGATAGGCAATCTTCAAGTACTTCAAAGACCTACAGAAAATGACATTTAAAATACTATTAAAATTTAGACTTTCTGGACAGTGAGACATGTCTGCTCCTGGCAGCACTGATTTACTTCAGAGAGGAGGATGGGCACTGAAGACACTTCATATGGAGTTTATCTTCACCTTGGCAAAAAATAGCCATTTGGGCAAGAAAC
>NW_023411172.1:0-10507 GCF_903995425.1 Onychomys torridus
ATAGCTAAGGATATTTAACATTATTGTAAGTTTATTAAGGCCATTTGTGATTATTCTGTTGATAATTTCTGTTGAAATCTATACCCCATATTTAATGGAATATTTTGTATTTTCATGTCTTTTTTCTGGAGATGTTTATATATTTTTGATAACAGTCCTGGTCAAATATGGACTTGGTGAAGATTTTTTTTCCAATTCTCTTTGCTGCAGTTGTATTATTGATCCCCAGTGTCATATGGATGACCCCATCTGTTAAGGACCAAGATTTCCAGAACCAAACATGAACCATGGAAAGTAGTAGCTAAGCCAGAGAACAAGTCATAAGCCCACCACCCTGCCCTAGAGCAATAACACCTGTTTGCTAACCTGAGGCTCCCAAAGCTAAGAACATTCCACAATCAGGTGCCATGGAAACTGAATGTAAAGAGCATTCCATGGTCAGGTAGCCTTGTAACAGAACAAATGGCCCCTGACCAGTCAACTTAGTTGACTTCTTGCAGTTGTATGACCTGCATGTCTCCCAAGTTCTGCACGCCTTCCACATCTCTTCCCCTTCCCTCCTTTCTGCCCCTTCCCCTCTTATGCTGTATAAGCCATGAGGAGGAAAATAAAGATTGGCAGCTTAATCAGAATACTGTCTTGCAGTCCTCTCTCGTGTCATTCCTGTTCTCTCATTAGCTTCCACAGGTGAGTTGCCACCATTGAAACCCCGCTGGCCGGGGCACCCATCTAAGACTCCTAGCAATAATGAGTGTGTGCTTGAACTGGCTGTCTCAGGAAATCATATTGGTGACTACCTTAAATGACATCATAGAGCCTTCATCCATTACCTGATGGAGGCAAATGCAGAGATGCATAGTCAAGAACTTGGAGAGCACTGAAAGACCCATTGAAAAGTGGGGAGTGGGATTTTATTATCAAGGAGGCTTTAAGATCATGATGGAAAAACCAAGACACAGATGACCTGAGTTTGTTTGATCTCATGGACTCTGTAGGGACAGGTAGGGTGCTAGCCTATGAGTTTCCTAGGCCCTCTGCCTCTGAGTGACAGTTGTATAGCTAGGTCTTTTGTGGGTACTCATCAATGAGATGAGGATCTGTCCCAAGTGTATGAGATGTCTGTTTGGACGTTATTCCCTATGGTGGTATGCCTTGTTCAGCCTTGATGCAGAGGGTGGAGATTGGTCCTGGCTCCACTTGATATGCTACACTTTGACTATTCTAAAGGGAGACCTAAACTTCTGAAAGGAGAGGGATGATGAAGGAAGGCTTGTTCAAAGGAGGTATGAGGGAAGAACAGGAGGAGAAGTGGGATGGGAAAATGCTGTTGCTATCAAAAATGAAATGAAAAAAATTATTAAAAGACTGCTCTTAAAGTAGACCTTTATCTGTTTCAACTAGCAATAGATTTGCTGAGGAAAGGCAGTTATCAGCAAGACATGTTGGGCTCCATTTTGGGGTGCTTAGAATCTCTTTTAAAGCTTTTTTTAGGTCTCATGGGGGAAATTCTGGCCCCATGTAGGAATTCCCATTGAAGCTCCAGTATTGTGTCCCAACAGACTATTTCCTAAATACCACACAGAGACTTACTAATAATTACAAAACTCAACCAAAGCTCAGGCTTGTTACTAGATAACATTTACATTTTAAACTAACACATATTAATTAGCACTTCTATGCTACATGGATTGACATCTTTTCTCAGTATTGTAAGTTCTCCTCCTTCTCACTTAGTCTCTTCACAATTCTGGGACTTCACACTTCTACCCAGAAACCTCTTTGTCTGGTTCTCCCATGTAACCTTATCCTCCCTAGCTATAAACCAGTCAGCATTTTCCTCTTTTTTGGTTTTTGTTTTGTTTTATTTTATTGTTACTTTGAGACAGAGTGTTTTTTCCTGTACAGATTTGGTGCCTCTACCAGGTCTTACTCTGTGGATCAAGCTGGCCTCAAACTCACAGAGGTCCACCTAGCTCTACCTCAAGAGTGCTGGGGTTAAAGTAATAAGCAAACAGTGCCAGGCACCAGTTAGCTTCTTTATTAAACCAATTAAAATGATATATATTTAGACAGTATAAAGGAATATTTCACAACATGTCCTTGGCTTTTTTCATAATGCTTTTTTGTACATTTTATATATTTTGTGATGGAATTAAAATTAAAATCTATTCATGGAAATATTTGGGAATTTATATATATATATATATATATATATATATATATATGTGTGTGTGTGTGTGTCTTTTGTCTAAAATATATGTATTGTTTTCTAAATATTTCACTTAATAAACAGTAAATTCATCCTCATTTATTTGGACTAGAATTTGAACATTTTATGGAAGTTGAACCTTGCCAGTTGATGCCTAATTTCATACTACAGGCTTGGCTGTGATCTACAAGAGCCTTAATTTATGGGACAAAAGTTTAAAATACCATGAGAATTTGGAAGAATATCTACATGATGAATTTGCTATGTACAATCAAGAGATTGTATAGATGACTATGTATTATTTGGTACTGTATTTAAGGATCCCAGTGAAGCTAATAAATGTCATCAGATTGATTTCTCTTCTATAATGACATTAATACATTTGCAACTAAAAAGTGGTTCTTTCCAACATATGGGGAGTTGTAAGCATATTTTTGAAAAGGTCTGTGAAGCTCCAATGTTACACTAAAAGCATTCCTTTGGCCATTATTTCAAATGAATCATGAATTCCTGCCAAATGTGTGATAAAACTCTGGGACCCCTTCATAGTAAAAGAAATTAAGTTTTCACAATATTCTCCATATATTCTATGAAGTATTTCAATTGATTTAAAATATTTATATAAATTGTAAATGTGTCTATGTATAAGTTTGCTTTTGTTGGTGTGTTAATTATCTAATATTTGTGCTCTTAAATTCCCCATCTATGTCAGAAGACACAGTCTTCACACCAGACATCATTGTCCTTTTAATATGAACTGTGTCTGACAATTGCATTCAAGATTTTCTCATTCTGAGAATAATGGAAACTCTCCTGGATTAATAAGTTGACCATGTAAAAACATTTTAAGGTTTTTTATTTTTCATTTCTTTTCTTTTTCATTTTTAGAGACCGGGTTTCTCTGTGTACTTTTGTTGCCTGTCCTGGATCTTGCTCTACAGACCAGGCTGGCCTTGAACACAGAGATCCGCCTGCTTCTGTATCATGAGTGTTGGGATTAAGGGTGTGCACCACCACCATCTGTCATATTAAAATTCTTTACCATTTGAGCAGTTGTGGAATTGTGTTATTATAATGTAAAATATATTTGATTTATGACTGTCATAGCTAATGTTGCCTTTGTGTGTAAGGATAAATATTTAGAAGACAGTATGAAATTATGTGCTTTCAGAGAATTTGCAGATAATATTTCTGTTTCTGGCTCCTCTATCTCCTAGCCAAGTGGAATATACTAAGTTATTATATTGTACAAATTTTGTCTTCCTGTCAATGATATATGTTTGCATTTCTGAAAAAAAAATGTGAAAACTTTAGACATGTCTTTGAGTTCCAAACCAGTGGATCACTTTGAAGGACTAAATGTTGGCAAATTACATCACTTGAAGCTGCTGGTAAAATCATCTAGTTTACCTTGTTATTTTGTAGTCTTGTTGTCTGCAATTTGATCTTCATAAGGCAGGATGCATGTAAGTGGATATAATATGTCTACCAACGGTGTAAGGTATTGTTTCTAACAACCTAATAGTGTAACAAATTCTTAAAATGACCTCCTGTTTAAGAGCAAAAATGTTCAAACATAGGATTACCAAATTCTGTGCTTTTACATAATGGAGAATCCACACCATTTTCCTTGCATGTTGTGTCTGTGGATTACAAAGGAACAGCAGAAGCACTGGAATGTGTATATTTTTAAGCACACTCTAAAGTATCTAGACATTGATTTTTCTGTCTGTATCTTTCTTTATTTAACATCTGTATTGTTTTTGATCTCATGAGAGAGATCATAAATGGCCATGATAGTTTCATTTATACTGGACTCAGGTTACTGTATGTTTTGGCACATGACATTTGTTCTTGTAACACACACTATTGGATCTCTGTGAGCAAGGTTTCATGTCTTGGCTGTCAGGAGCCATGATTACTGCTTAGGTTCTGGAAAGATGTTGGGTCTCTGCTAACAGTGAGTGACAACCTGCCCACTGCATATAAACACCATTTAATCTACATGCTTTTCAACATATGCTGTCATTAGATTGTTTACTCTTGGCAATTCTGACAGGTATAAATATAAAACAAAAAAATGAAACTCCTATCTTTGTGCTATGTGTCTGCAAGTATGAAAAATCCTTACAGACATTAGAATCTGACAGATATTTGGAGAGTCCTGCTCATCCCTCTCTGTTATTTATTTTTCAGCACTGTTTACACTTTGAGAGAAACTTGAGGGACAATGAAACCCACTATGGAGATTATTAGGCAAAGGGAATAGGGAAAAGCTTCATAGGACAATGGAAATTACCATTGTGGAAAAGGTGCAGAGGAATAATAGAAATCTGCTTTGATGGGACATCTAAGCATGGGAAAATGGACCTATGTAGCTATTCCATGTATGCCCCTAGATAGGTTACATGTTCAGGCTGCTTGCAAATTATGTCATCACATATTGCATGTATTTCTTAGTACTTAGGGTTCAGTGGTGACTAAACATCTTTTCTGTTGGCTAGTCCATGCATGTTTCATCAAGTACCTGGTTGTTTGGCTAGGAAGTATAACAATCCAGACTCATTGTTCTTATAAAAATATAAGAGTTTAGAGGATACAGATGATTGGCAGTGGGGACAGATTGTCTCACAGAAATGCTTTCATCTGAGGCAAGTGGCATTGGTTAACTTTCTTGGGTATAGATGGGGACATTTTGAGGTAGCTAGACATTTTGTGGTAGTTAATTATGTTAGCTGTTTCTGGTCTGTTGACTATTCCATTACTTCTAGGATCTGGCTGTGAGAATCTGCAAGGTGCTGTCAAGGCAGAAGAGGAAGTTTAGAAAAAAAATTAGAGGGGAAGGTCCACAAGGGCACCCAGATTAAACAAGGAGTGTCTTGAAATCAGAAAATTTTGAATGATACTTATCTGAAGTGTATCTGACATGTCCATGTAGTTCCAAGATGACTCTGTAGGTTGGAAGTATTTTTAAATATATTAAAAGGCAACCACAGGAATTTAAAATCTTCATCTGGTAGCCATGATAAAATAAATTTTACAACTCTTGTATCAGAATTTTATTGGTTAGTGTTAGAGAGAGAGAGAGAGAGAGAGAGAGAGAGAGAGAGAGAGAGAGAGAGAGAGAGAGAGGGGAATATCATGGAACATGTTTTTATTTTTATTCTTATTATTAATTTGGCATTTAATGTCACCCAAGGCAAACCATAAAGAAACACATATGATTCATTATTGAGGGCCTTTAACAGTGATAGATTATTATATAACTGTCTATTATTTGTTCAATACAGACCCTTCTGAGTCTTGGAGTATAAATACCTTCTGGTTATTGTTTCCTATCACCTTGGTATATTTTGATGGTCCTTGCACCTCAGGCTCTATGGCTGATGGTGGTCCTGTAACAATTAGCTGAGCAGTTAACTGGAAATTTGAATGTTTTATGGGAGT
Source organism: Onychomys torridus (assembly GCF_903995425.1). Classification (NCBI taxonomy): domain Eukaryota; kingdom Metazoa; phylum Chordata; class Mammalia; order Rodentia; family Cricetidae; genus Onychomys; species Onychomys torridus. Next base: position 5,657 of record NW_023411172.1, read on the forward strand.
CACTGACTGAAATGGATGAGGCGGTATATGACAGTAGGTACAGGAGTACTTGATGGCAGCATGAGGAAAGAAAAAAATGTATGTAGTATCCTTAATCCAGAGGGATTGATTACAGTTGTGGGATAACAACTCATTGTTCTAAAATTAGTGACAATGCATTAATTCTGATGTGCTCTGGAACATAAGAGAAGAGGTCCCTGTTTGTATCACTGTGTGTGATGAAGAATTTCTCCTGGGTGACAGCAGGAAAAAAAAAAGGTTTCAGGCAGGAGAGATGTATTCTGTGGGGGAAGCCCTCAAGCGAAGTAGCTCCTGGGTTTACATGATTTACAATGAAGGGTACCTACAGTTCAGGTGGCTGGCCTGAAGGGTAAAGAAGGACCTGATCCCCAATGTGGATTTTGGTTGGGCATGGATTAACACATGCCTGAGGTAAGGAGGGTCAGCAAAATTCCACAGGACATAGCAGAGGTGATAGAGTAAAGGAGTGAGCAGGTGGTCAGGGAGAGGTGATAGTTTGGATATGAGTCCAGCAGTTAGAGCTGGACTCCCTTACTTGAATTCAAACATCAGGTTTGAAATGACTTACTAGTGAAGTGCCCAGAGCCTGAAAACACCTAAAGATAATAATTTCAACCAGTCAGTGTGAAATATCTGTGGCATTTTAATTAGAATATTTATTTGAAGACCTGTTTGTATGCTTTACATTCCCTGACTACATAGGATGGTAGGTGATATGAAAATGCCATGGCACAATCAGACCTTCAGATAGGATCTGGTAAAACTTGGAGGTGATTCCAGAAAACTCTCATAATGAAGAAAGGCAGGGATCCCAAAAATGGGGAGGATGTCCCATAGGAGGAGGTCAGTCACTGTCTGAGGCCATTAATTAAAAACCAGAAATGCTTCAACCTAACTTGAAAATGAGTTCAAGACCGTGAGGAGATACTCAGTTCTTCTGACAGTTGCCATAAGTGTAAAATCAAGCTGCCAGTCAGTTCCTGGAAAGCAACATCTAGCTTGTTGGGCATAAAAAGTTTGGCTCAAATATTTGGAACTAGAATTTGACTATTGGTAAATTTCACAGGAGCCATTAATAGTTCTTAGACCTGTAAGTCCTCAGAGGTAGGCTGTACTTGGGCTTTTAGGAATTGAGACAGGGCATGACTGTTAGTGTGAAAGAGCTGATACAGATAGAAGAGAATTTGCCTAGTATCAGGAGTTGACTATAATGTTGTGGGCTCCTTTGTATGGATTCCCTGTGATGAAGGTGGCGAGTCTGGGCCCTTAGGGGTCAGTCTCCTGGCTACCTTGTCAGCCTTCTTTATTCTCTTAGACATGATGGAGCTGTTGTTGTACTTAGACCAACAGTGGATGATTCCTATATCTTTTGGGAGATGCAAGGCTTTTAGCAAGGCCATGATTTGGCCTGAGTTAGATATGAATCCTCCCTTTGCTGTATGGAATCTGTGCTCTTTGCATATAACTGCATGGGACAGCATCATTATAAAAATATATTTGGAGAAAATATAATATTTACGGATTGCCCCTGGTCCAATTGGAAGGCACGGAGAAAGCTACCAACTCAGGATGTTTTTTAGTAATGTGGGTGGGTAATGTCTGTGCTTCTATCACCTCAGCATCTGACACTATGGAATAGCCCACTTTATGATTGCCCTCCTGTGAAAAACTGCCACCATCTGGTTATCCAGAATAATTTTCCTGGGGCAAAGTGGCCACATGTTTATGTGAGGAATGGGGCTATAGTTCCTCTAGGTTTCTGTACAGGAAACAGAAAATGATCAGAGTTAGGTTGAGGAAAGTGGCTTAAAACATGAAGGGGTGGACAAGACTGGAAACTAAGAGTGGCATCTTCTAGGTCACCATCTGGGTGAAAAAAGTGTGAAGGAGATAAATTTTGTGAGACTTTATAAGTTAAGATTCAGGACAGATAATAGTGGATGAAGAGAGTTGTGAGTGACCTATAGGTTAGTTTCTTTGATTCCCAAATAAGGAGCTCAGTTGCTGCTAAAGCAGGAATGCAAGGTGCCCACCCTGAGTGGTGAGGTGTAGTTTTTTGGAACAGGTATGCTACAAGTGCAAAAGAGGGTCCCTGATGATGCCCTCAGAGCCCAAGTGCATATCCCTCTCTTTGTGTTACATAGAGAGTGAAAGGCGGTGTTAGGTCTGGGAGTAATGATAGGCATTTCAAAAAGAGTTATGGGGAGGGAACAGGATCATTGATGCAGGGAAAATTGTGGTTCATAGTTAAAACAAAATGAAAAAAGTAAAACAAAAATACATTTGGAAACATAAAAAAATAAATAGATAAACCCTATTTAAGTGTTTGTTCAAAGAGCCCCTTAAAGGAGCCCTTCCCCTATTAATACCTAGCATCAGCTAGGCAGCGTGCTTAAAGGAACAATACCTCTGGTTTCCTCTAGACTTAGCTAAGCTGAGGAAAACCAGTTATCATAAAGCCACTATTTGCTTCATTTTTAGATGCTCAGAATCGTTTTTATAGCTTTTTTAGGTCTTATGTGGAATTTCTGACCCCAAGTAGGAATACCATTTGTAGCTGGAGATTTTTGTCCACTAGACTTTCCCAAGCAACCACACAGAGACTTATTAGTAATTATAAAGCCAAGAGCTCAGGCTTATTACTAGCTAACCCTTATAGTTTAAATTAAACCATGTGTCTAATCTTCTCTCTGGCAATTGGATTGGCATCTTTTTTCAGTATTGCAATTTCACCTCCTCTTTCTTAGAACCTTTCCAATTCTGGGACTTCTTCTTCAAAGTAAACTTTTTATATGGTTCTCTAGCCTAATTTTATACAAACTAGGTGTTAATCAGTCAGCTTCTTTATTAAATTAATCACAATGATATAGATTCAGACAGTGTAAAGTAATTTTCCACATGCTGTTGTGGCTTTTTTTCATAAACACCCACACTTTCTTACTTGTTATTTTTATTTGATATAGACTTAGATTTCCTTCCTTGCCATCTGTTTGACATGTTTACAATTTAAACCTATTCATGTAAATATTTTGGTAATAGATTTTGCATTTTGTGTTTAATCTAAAACATCTATAATTATTCCCTAAATATTTCACTTAATAAGTAGTGAACTCATCCTCATTTCTTAGGCCTAGAACTAAACAACAACCACACTTGATGGAAGTTGGATTTGCCGAGCTGAGGCTTAATTTCATAACACAGTCTGGCTGTGATCTAACAGCTGCCTTCATATATCAGACAGAAGCTAGAATAAACCATGTGGATTTGGAACATATAAACATGGTTTAATTTTGCTGTGCACAATCCAAAGATGAATATGTGTTCTTTGGTTACTGAATATAAGGAGGGCTGATACCTTGGACATAGAAGTCAGTGAAAAAACTGGCAAATTTTCTATGAATAATGAGAAGGTATGCTAAGTTTTATTGTGGAGCCAATGTTTTAAGCATATGCATAAAATTCCCCTTTGTAGTTTGATGTTTAGAATATTGCGGAAACTATAATTTGAATCTTAAATCTTAAATCAAATACCTAATCTCAAAAAATCCTTTTCATGCTTCTTTTCTATTGACTAGCTTGCTCTTCTATCTATTATATGAGTTAGTACTCATAATGTTTGATGTACTACATGGTATTTTCTCAAAATAAAATTATAGTTAAGTAACACTAAATTATTAATAAAGATTGCATTTATGTGTCATTTACCTGGTACCTTAAGAATGTACTTATATTTATACTAATAATTTAATTATGTGTTCATAGTACTTAGTATGTGCATACTATATTTCCCTTGTCTTAATCCCTAATTGCTCTAAGTCTGAGTAGGAATATAGAGGATTTTCTTCTATGATTCTCTTATTACTTTGCATGTGTCCGGTTGATAGAAAATTAGCCCTGGCACTTCCCTATTTCCCTGCATTTCCATCCTTGATTCAAAGATAAGAAATGAATAATGGGGAACCACAGAGGACCATATTTAACTAGGGATTTTGAAGAAAAAAAATAATAGGTATATTAATTAGCATTGATTTCTTATATTATATATTTATGGCATATTTTTGGCATTTATATTATATTTATATTTATATTTATATTATATTATACCATGCACAGCAAGGTAGAATACTCAGTCAACAACATGGTCATTTGGAACTTGGCCGACCTAGAATATGTGTTTAGATGACTCATATTCAGAACCATGCATACCGGTATTCCACTGTACTATGACATAAGAGAAGTGTGGTAACTGGAGGTTCTCTGAGTTTACATTGCTAGCTAGGCTACACTGCCAATTCCAATTCAAGGAGAAAAACCTATCGCGAATCAGCTAATTTTAATAAACCTCTTCATCAAAAATCTCTAATCTAATTTTTTTGTCTTGGTTTTTGTTTTTGTTATTTGTTATTTTGTGACAGGGTGTTATTTTTTTCTTTACAGATTTGGTTCCTCTACCAGGTCTTACTCTGTGGATCATCAGGCTGGCCTCAAACTCACAGAAGTCCCTCTAGCTCTGCCTCATGAGTGCTGGGATTAAATGCATAAACAACCACTACCAGGCACAAGTTAGCTTCTTTATTAAACCCATCAAAATAATATATATTCAAACAGCGTAAAGGAATATTTCATACCATGTCCTTGGCTTTTTTCATAATAATGCTTTTTTGTACATTTTATATATTTTTTATGGAATTATATATTTCTTTCCAGGCCATCTGTTAAAGTTTATAAATGAAATTTATTCATGCAAATATTTGGGAACTATTATATATATATATATATGTGTGTGTGTATATATATATATATATATATATATATTATATAATATATATA
>NW_023411173.1:0-8541 GCF_903995425.1 Onychomys torridus
GAGCAAGAGACAGTAACACACGTACAAAATAGTAAGAAAAATGCTACAGTAAGGATAAAGAGTGATACAACTTTGAGTTTCTACAATTCCCCTCTCTCCTCTGCTTGGTACGATTTGCCTGGGAATTTTCCATAGCCATGTATTCACACCTAACAGCCCTTGGGAAGGGGCTCATGTGTTAGGGGCTCTTCATGGCCTAATGTGATTTCTCTAGAAACATCTGTGTATTAAAAGGAAGGCAAGTTGGGTGGTGGTGGCGCACGCCTTTAATCACGGCACTCGGGAGGCAGAGCCAGGCGGATCTCTGTGAGTTCGAGGCCAGCCTGGTTGGCAGAGTAAGATCCAGGACAGACACCAAGACTACACAGAGAAACCCTGTCTCAAAAAAGGGAGACAAGATGGGAGAGCATAAGAGCATACTTGGACTTCCCTTTCTTGGTGGGCTTGACAATGCTGTCCCATCCACCTGTAAAGGCAAGACCCTTAGGCTGTGTGGCCAGCGAAAGGTTGTAGTTGGCAGCAGCAGACACTTGCCCAGCCTATGCCTAGGAGCATTCTGTTTCTTTCTTTCTTTTTCTTTTTGTGTGTTTTCAAGACAAGTCTTTCTGTGCAGCCTTGGCTGGCCTGGAACTTGCTTCTATAGACCAGGCTGGCCTCGAACTTACAGAGATCCACTTGTCTCTGATTCCTGAGTGCTGGGATTAAAGGTGTGCGCCACCACCGCCACATGGCTACATTCTGTTTCTGAAGGTCTTACTGAACATCCAGAGCTTCTGGAATCATGATTCAATTCATCGGATTTGTGCTCCTGAGAACCAGCTCTGGTCTTTCAAAAAAAAGACGTGGGTTTGTGGAGAGGTCTCAGTTATTGCCTTGCCAACCTTAAGCCTTCTAGGACTAGCTTAGCAGGCAGTGACTGCTGGTGCACAAGTTGCTCTCAGTCTGGAGCTGGGCTTCCCAATAGACAGAAAAGGCATATACTTAAAGGGCTGGGAAGGTGAGGTTTATCTATACACAGAAAATTAGTTTTTGAAATTTTATCTTGACATTTGGAACCAGAAAATCTTAAACGATGGTGCTCAGATGTCAATGTAAGCTTTCTTGGGCTTGAATTATATAGGGACCACTGATTTTAGAATTTGAAGCTGCTAATGGCTTTGAACTTGCCCCATACCACATCAGGAATTTTCCTGTACCTCAGCTCTCAGAAGTCATATACATCAGCATTTATCAACTGTGGGTCATGACCCCTTTGTGGGGGGTGGGGAAGTGGAGAGGAGCCGAAGGACTCTTTCACAAGGGTCACCTAAGACTATCAGAAACATCAGATATTTACAGTATGATTCATAATAGTAGCAAAATTACAGTTATGAAGTAGCAATGAAAATAATTTTGTGGTTGGGGTCACCACAACACGAGGAACTGTATTAAAGGGTCACAGCGTGAAGAAGGTTGAGAGCCATTGATATGCCTGGTCTTTCCTCAATATGGGATCCAGGCGAGAGAGTAGAGGATGACTTCTGCTCCGTATCCTAGTGCGGTCTCCTCTGAAGTATTGATGTCTGAAGCACATAGCCTCACGTTTAGTTACGCACAAGGAGCAGTACGATGTGAGAATTAGTGTGTTGACCAAGGCAAACTTGCCGGACAGGGAGGTCTCCTGACCACTGAAGAATTCAGTTTCCTTGAGGACGTCTCTTATTACACTCAGAAGCCTCTTGTTTTTACTGTAGCCCTTACCCTTGCCCCATCTGGTGCTCCGGCAGAGTGTGGCCAAAGCCTGGGACCATGAGGGCTTGGCTGAAGCTCTACTTGGCTTCCTGGACCCAGGCTGGATTAAACCAGGTTCCCTGGGGTGGAGACTTAGGGAGCTGCCAGGGGCAAGGGGCCCACTCACTGGCTGCTCTCCCTCCCTGGGCTGGCCAATGGTGAAATGGGGACTGCCAGAGTCACTCATGAGACGAGGCTATTTTCTCCTCATTTTCATCTATACGGTAGACTACACCAGAAGGTAAGACCAATTCTGCTGAATTCCTGGCTGGAGGGGTATAAATGCCCAATCCTGGCTGAGATGTGTTTAGGTTTTGTTCTCTGCAGTATATGAAGATGGATGTGGAGGAACCTCAGATCAAGGGGGCACTGGGCTCTTCCTCAGTTCTTCAGAGCTCTAAGAGAGAAAGGGGTTGGGGATTTAGCTCAGTGGTAGAGCGCTTGCCTAGCAAGTGCAAGGCCTGGGGTTCGATACTCAGGGTTAGTGAAGTGGGAAGGTTCACTCACAGATGGAATTCAGCTGGAAAAAGGGATCTACTGCCTCTCACCTTTGTGAGTTAAGATGATAGAAGAAGCAGGCAGAGAGAAAGCTTGGGGAAGCCAAGTTGAGGTCTGACGTCGGACTTAAGTTTAGAATCCATTTCTACCACTTCGCTCTACGAAGTAGGTAAGTGTGGAGTAGACGCCATAGACAGGACTGAGGGGAGAAATGGGTGTGGTCTGGCTGTTGTCTGAAGAGCTGGCTACATCTGTCAGCATGATGAGACATTTTAGGATGCTTAAGGGAATTGGGTGACTCAGAGGTAAGAGACTGGAATACAGTGGCAATACATCTGGACAGGAAGCCATATTTTGAAAGATATTTTCTGACAGAAATATCGCTCAGTCTTTGCCAAACCCAGTCCTGGTCCCAGTGAGCACTGCATAGGAACCCTGGTGGTAGATGAGATGAAGGATGGAGGGTTGGGAAGTCAAGGCAACTTCTTGTGAGTCATGGGATGTAAGTCCCTTATCTGGAGAACTTTTGTTTGTTTGTTTTTAAGACAGGGTCTCACTAGATATCCCCAAATGGCCTGGAATTCACTACAAAGACCAGGCTACCACTGAACTCACAGAGATCCACCTGCCTCAGTGCCTCCTGGGTGCTTAGAACCGTTGTTTTGAATCAAGCCTCACCAGGGTAGAGCCGTCTCTCTCTCCTTGTGACTCCATTAAAAATGAGGAAAGGTAGTTTGGTCAGATGGATTTTGGGAGCAGGAGGGCTAGCAAGCAGAAGAGGCCAGAGTGTAGCATGGTTCTTGGAGCAGTTTGGTTCCCAAAGCTTAATAAGAGATCCTTCATGCCTCCTTCCCCGTGTCTGGAGGAATCCTAAGAAGAGACACAGGGCTTGTTTCTTGTCTTGTACAAGTGAGCATGTATGCGTGTGCACGTGGAAGCCAGAGGTGTCTTTCTTAGCCTCCGCCTTATGTTTTGACAAGAGAGACAAGGTCTCTTACAGAATCTGGAGCTCAATGAGGAAGGCTGGACTCACTGGTCATTGACCTCCGGGGAGGCTCCTGTCTCTGGCACCCCACCCCCACCCCGGTATTGGGGTTGAAGGTGGCAGGCTTTTAGATGAGTTCTGGGACTGAAACTCAGGTCCTCATGCTTACACAGATGCACTCCATTAACTCCATCTTCTAAGCACTTAAAAATAGTGTGGAGCTAAATCCCCAACCCGTCTTTTTTTTAAAGGAGGTTGCAGGACAAACATTGAATTGCCAACCAGAGGACCGTTAGCTCCTAGGTACTCTGCTGAAGTTAGGAGGCAATACATTTGGAAAGCAAAAGATTCAATCAAGAGCTCATCCTAAAAACTTTGTGGAGGGATGCTCCGCTTTTCCAGTTTCTGGAGAGTGTGCGTGTGTGCACAGGTGTGTAAGGACACGAGAATGCAAACAGCTCTCCTAAGGCCATGTGGGAACTTCCAGATAATCTCCTTAGGAGCTAGACAGAGGTGACTCAGTTCCCGCTCTGGGCATTTGTGATTGGCTTGTACCATTGTGAAACTGACAATATTAACCCACCTTATATTTTTATTACTTTTTTGTGGTACTGAGGGTTGAACTTAGGGCTTCACACATACTGAATAAGGGCTCTAGCCTCAGCTGCCACTTTTTAAAAGAATGGCTGTTTCATGTCATCAACCCAAAGACTGCATGATCATTTTGGCTTTTGAGACAAGGTTTCTCTATGTAGCCCTGGCTATCCTGAAACTCTCTCTGTAGACCAGGTTGGCCTCAAACTCAAAGATCCACCTGCCTCTGCCTCCTGAGTGCTGAGATTAAAGGCGTGTGCCACCACCACCCAGCATGATCATAAGCTAGCATCTTGGCCTCTTCAAGTCTCAGGTTTTCCTGATTAGCACAGTGAGAAACAAGGGTATAGGAGCGTTAAATAAGATAAACCCCAAAAGTACTTTGTACCGGGTGTGATGGTGCACACCTTTAAACCCAGCACTCAGGAGGCAGAAGCAGGTGGATATCTTTGAGTTTAAGGCCAGCTTGGTCTACATAGAGAGCTCCAGGACATCCAGGGCTACATAGGAGCTCCCCCACCCCGGCCCATTTCATAAAACAAAAAACCAAAAAGTACCTTTTGCAAATGCTATTCCACAGAATTGTCACCACTGTCAGAGTGTACGCAAGTTCCCCATGTGCTGTGACTCCACTGAGCAGCTTAGGACACTGGGCCCACACTCTGTGGCAATTTCAGAGGCAGTGCTGCAGACCACGCTGGCCTGTAGGTCAGAAATCTCTCAAGGCTCATTTTCCTACTTTCTCAACTTCCTCCCCTCTAGTGCAGTAATCTTCCTTCCTTGGAGTCTCATGGAGGTGAAAATACGAACACGTCAAGGCTTTATCACGGAGCCTGTCTGTGGATGCAGGAGGTGCACACCCAGCCTTTCTGTTTCTAAGAGCAAGGATAGGAGGATTCCTGGGGTCACCCTGGGCGCTGGCATTTCTTGTGTGTTTTGTTTGTCTTTGCTGGCTGGAGGCGTTGAGAACCTATTCAGTGACCTCTTCTCTCAATGTAGTCATCTCGGCTAGTCCCAGAGGAAATACCCGCCTTGCGTTTCACAAGACTTTGCTGTTGCTGCTGAAATGGCAGCAGGTCAAAGTGGAATTTCACATCTACTTCACTATACTGTGGTCCTTTAGGATCCTGGAACTCCCTTTGCAAAATCCCTGGGGGTTTCCCAGGAGGGCAACTATAGGGAAGGCCAGAGTGGTGATCTGGCTCTACCTCATTTGCTTCTCATGCTTGGGCAGAAATGACTGTACCTTGCTGGCTCCCAGATGTCTCGCGTGGAGGTCTCCCTCCTGGTGCTGTGTGGCTGAAATGAAATGCAGCAGCCGTCCAGAGTGGGCCGTCCATAAATATTTGTTTGCTTCCCTTTTCTCACGTATGTATCTAGCAGTTTATAAGTTTATAAAACACTCCATACTTTCTGCCAAGTGGGTCTCATGATCCTATTGTGAAATCACATTTCTAGGCAGAACACAAAGCCAGGGAGGCAGATGTGGGCAGAATGAGGGGCGGGCTAGCTAAGAAGCCAGGTTGTTTGATTCACAATCTTCTGTCTCTTCCTCCATGGGGAGGGATAGTGAAAGGCAGGGTATGTGACTTTAGTGCTTTTCCTGGACAGTGTTAGGGAGTCTGTTACTAGGTCAGGGCTCAACCTCCACCCCTTCTGTGTTTAGTTCTGGCATCCTGGACTATCACCTAGCCACTCCGCAGCCCCCTTTCCTCACCCCTAAATCAGTGCAGACGTAACTAACAGTCGTTTCTCACCAGCTTATTCCAGACACTCCGCTAAGTGTGGTTTGTCGATGGTGTCATTTAGTCTTTCAGCACACACACAAATGTGAGAACTGGTCATTTGCTGATTATTTGTACCCGAGCATGGGTTTCCCTGAGTACCCCATATTGTCTCCAAGATGGCTGCGGTGATTAAATGAGATGAAGATGCAAACACTCCCCAAATGTAAAGCACGATTCTCACCATCTGGCTTCATGACCTATCAAAACCCATGACCTATCTGAAATGTTTTCTTTGTAGGGTGCTCTAGCTGTCGATTATGTACGTTACTCAGTTCCGTTCAATAGTGTTTCCCCTGCAGAAATAGAAGTCTCTCAAAATCAAAGTGTAACAATTGTTTTGTCTATGGAAAGAACAGAAATAATTTTGAATTAAAAAAAAAAAAAATGCATTCTGTGTCCTTCAGTGGTTATCCTTAGCTGACTTTCCACCCATAATTAGGTTGAAATGAAGCCTTCTCCAATTAGGATCTGTCCTTAGCAAATGTCTTAGGGGCTGGAGAGAGCCCGGCGGTTAACAGCACATGCAGAGAACATCTTGCGAAGGATCCAGTTCACAACCGTTGGTAACTCCGGCTCCAGGAGATCCAATGCCTTCTGCCCTCCAAGGGCTCCTGGACACGGTCACACACACCCCTCCCCGTGCATATTCCAATAATTAAAAAAACAAAAATAATTATTAAAAAGAAACAGCCGAGGGTATGCACTGGGTAGTGCGTCCAGCCCATGCCACTCTTGGGGTTCCTAGAACAGCTGCCCTTGAGGGAGAGAAGAGTGTTGAGAACACAGGGGTGTTAGAGAAGACTGTGTTCTTTTGGGTGAGAAAGGATGCTGATTTTCCAGCAGAAAGGAGAACCAGAAAACTCTAGGGGTCTGCCTTTGCCTTCCTTCCCAGCATTTGGGATAAGTCCTGGGCCACCCTCCTTCCTGGAGGTCATCTTAACTGCTCACACTAGCCCACACATTCTGGATTCTTGTTTCCCTTGGGGAAAGATTGCCGCTTTGTAGACTGTTTTTTCTTCACATCTTGGGGGAAGAGGAGAGTTGGAGTTCTCAGGAATTTGGTTGCTGGAGCTGTAAGAAGACAAAAGCAGAGATGACACAAGATGGGTGGCATCTTTAAAGTCTCAGAGCAAGGGCCGGTGAGATGGTTCAATGGGTGAAGATGCTGAACCTAATGACCCGAGTTTGTTCCTCAGGAGCCAACTGATGGAAGGAGAAAACTGACCCCCCCCCAACAGGTACTTTCTGACTTCTGTGAGTACATACCCACAGGCATAAACACACACATGCTAACCAACTAACCAACCAACCAACCAACTAACCAACCAATTAACTAAGCAACTACCTACCTACCTATCTACTTACCTACCTGACTGACTGACGGCAATAAAAAAGTTTCAGGACAAGTATTCTCCCTAAATACAAAAGGGACATCTGGGACCTTTCCTCTGGTCTTCTCTACTTTGCCTCTTTTGCTCTAAGCTAAACCTAAGCTCTGCTTCATTTTGTTTGTAGCAGTTACTGAGACTTTGCTCCTGAGCCCTCCAGGTTCAGTAGATGGCGACAAAGGCACACAGAGGCTACGAGGCAGTCTGGGGCTGACTTAGGCCACTGTCTCTAGCCCTCTCCTCCTCACACCTGCCAGTCTACAGTTATACTGGAATTGGATATTTAGTAAATGGTGCGTCTGAGCAATAGAGAGTGGAAAGATGAATTTTGTTAAAGGTATTTAAAATGATCGTACACCACAGTTTACAGCAACATTAAAAAACAAACAAAACAAAACAAAACAAAAAAACACAGACGAACTAAAGAGTGGTCTTTTAAATAGATAGAGTGAAAGGAAAAACAGAAAGAAAATGGAATATTACCAAATCTTTCCTGTGATAAGAACTGTTTAATGGGAGTTGGGGATTTAGCTAAGTGGTAGAGTGTTTGCCTAGCAAGTGCAGGGCCCTGGGTTCAGTCCTCAGTTCTGGGGTTCGGGGGTAAGGGATTGTTTAATGCTTGGAAGCAAAGAAAAGGTCAACAGAAATGATTACATAAACTCTAAAGCTGGGCGGTGGTGGCGCACACCTGTAATCCCAGCACTCGGGAGGCAGAGGCAGGCGGATCTCTGTGAGGTCGAGGCCAGCCTGGTCTACAGAGCTAGCTAGTCCAGGACAGGCACCAAAGCTACAGAGAAACCCTGTCTTGAAAAACCAAACCAAACCAAACCAAACCAAACCAAACCAAACCAAACCAAACCAAAAATAAAACAAAACACAAAACAAAACAAAAAAATCACCTCTAAAATTCCTGTACACCTAAAACAAGGACAACCAAGTGGAAGGATGATCTCCAGAGTAGGGGAGAAGACACAACGCGGTGGCGGCAGGAGCTCCCCCAAGCTGGTTGAAGAGACGCTCCTAGGGACTGGGATGTAGCTAAGTGGTTGAGACGTTGCTTAGCACAGGTGAGGCCTGGGTTGAGTCTCAGCACCGTAGAGGATGAAAGACAACCTCCAGACTAAAACAACCAAACACCTCGGAGCTGGGCATGCTGCTACACCCACGCGATCCCGGTTTGGTGGAGGCTGAGGCAGGAGGAATGCCCAGAACTTGAGGCAATTTGAGCTACATACTAAGACTCGGCATCAAAAAACAAACAAACAGACCCAACAACCTAAATGGAGGCTCTTGCTTGTAATTCCAGGATTTGGGAGGTGGCAATTACAGGATCAGGAATTCAACATTTTGACCCCAAGCACAGTAGGCTTGAGGCCAGGGTGGGTTACATGAAACCCATTCTCAAAATACTGGCTCCTACCCCCTCACAACAAAGCCCAAACCAAAACAGATCAAATAAATAAAAATTCAGAAGGAACCCATTGTGATGCTCAGTAAGTTAACCAACAGAGAACACTTA
>NW_023411174.1:0-43035 GCF_903995425.1 Onychomys torridus
TATGGGCAATATCTTAGGAGATGTGAGAGTAACTTAAGATAATCAAGATAGCTTAATATAACTCTGTAAATATCAAGGACCCACAGTTTGAAATTGATAAATAAGGAATCATTAAAATAGTTGATTAAAGGACATGCATTGTAGCAACCCTAAACTTATAACAATTTTGTTGGTGGATAAAGACCTGGAAAAAGGAGAAAGAAAATGGAAATAAGCAGCTGAGCATGCTTTAATTTTTTACCATGTTACCTCAGTTTTAATTTTCTGGATGATCCTTTTGAACAACCAGTTTTCGTACTTATCAAATTAATTGGATGAAAATATAAAAGGTTGACAAAAGGTATTGTGGTTTTTTTTTTTTCCCAGGGGAAGCAAATTTCATCAAAGTAATACAAAATGAATAATAAAAAATTTAGAAGAAAATTAGTACACTTGAAAGTGCCAAACCAAAATGAGATTTTAGTGTTCTATACTGATTTCAGTTAAAATAATATCATCAGGAAAATCATTAGCAAGCTTACATGGTTATTTTCATATTATACAGACATGCTGTGCCAAAGAGCAAAACTTCTTAACAACGGTTCTCAGGCGGGAAATGAGCTTAATCAACCTAAGATCTAAGGGGCAATCTGCCAGCTGTGCAGAGGTAATAGGCTCTCAGCAGAGATCATTTAGGAAGGCCAGAATTAGAATATGGCCACCAAAACATGAAGATGTACTAGGTTGTAGGACTCTCATCTAACTTGCATAAGAACATTGGCGCAGTAAGCCCCACGCTGTAGAGACAGGAATGTGAAAGGAACTTGGTAAATTTAAATAAAAACCTGCAGTGTATTAAAGATAGAGACAGTGAACCAATATACCATGGCATATTCCATGTGCATTTATTGAGAAGGAGCACAGGATAATCTGGAAGATTTGTGGGACCAATGCTTCTCTCACACTTTTTTGATTAGTTTTGGTTTTGTTTTTTTGTGACAGTGTTTCTCTGTGCAGCTTGGTGCCTTTCCTGGATATCACTCTGTTAGACAGGATGGCCTCAAACTCACAGAGATCCCTCCGACCTATACCCCCCAAATTGCTGGGATTAAATGCATGTGCCACCATTCTCAGCGCTGTACACTTCTTCTAAAAATAAAATTATCCAAAGTAAATATTATATATATGAAGATATTCTTTCTATATCATGAAACTTGATTTCATAGAAAGATATTGGAAAACAATGTTTAGTAACCACTTATATTTTTTGGTTTTTGTTTTATTTTTTTATGATATTTGTGTTTTTAATTTTATGTATCAGCCATGGATTCCCCTGTCCTCCCCCCCTCCCGCCCCCAGCCCCCACTTCTCCCCAGTCCCTCCCCTCCATTCCCATTTCCTCCAGGGCCAAAGGGACTCCCCTGGGGATTCAGCCTTCAAACTGGTAGATTCAGTACAGGTATCCTAATCAGTGGCTGATATGTAAAATTGAATTACATTTTAAAATTTAAGAAATTTATTCAAGTATGGGAAACAAATTTCATTTGAAAAAATTAATGTTACAAAATGAAGAAGTCTAAATTCCTATTTCTCAATATATGAGACACCTGAGTACGTTGAACGAGTAGGACTCCTGATTTTTGTTCCTTCTCTTGGGACTCTTTTCCTTTAGTTGATTTGCCTTGTCCAACTTCACTGTGATAGATTTTGTTATACCTGATGGTATTTTATTTTATTATGTCTTGTTAACAAATGCATCACTGGAGGCTAAGATCACAAACTATGAAACTTTTTAAAGAAATATTGAAGAATATGTATGGCAATTTTGGCCCAGGTTTTTTATGGATTAAAACTCCTAAACCAAAGGATCCAGAAAGAAAATTAACAGTATTACATCAAACCCAAAAGTTTCTGCATAGCAAATTAAATTAAGCAAGTATACAGGCAACCCAAAATTGAGAGAATATATTAGAGCGCAAACCTGATAATGAGTTAGAATCGGGAATATACAAGTAGTTAGCAGTAAACAGCTAGGGAATAAGCAGACCATAGAACAAAGAAGTAGATGAGTATTAGAAGGAGGCAGAAAGACTCCCATAGAGGAATTAAGAAGTGTTCTGCATCACATATAATTCAGAAATATGAGAGAAAAATCCTGCTGATGTGTCTCAATTTTATATGGATATCACCCAAAGAATCTGAATGAAAAAATAGCTGGTACACATGTGGAGGACATGGAACCTCATCATTTTGGACAAATGTAAATTCATCCAACCATTAGTAGAGACAGAATGGGAGACTGCAAATGTATATGGCAGGAATGTCATAAGGAGTTGTCTCACTATTGGATGTATCTGAGTAATTTGTGGACACCATGATCACTGCAGCATTGTTGTCAGTAGCAGTGACTTGGACAGCCACATCCCAGAGCATCCATGCATGAAAAATGTAGGAAGTATAAGTTGTTTCTCAGATGTAACAGAAAAGAAAGTCAATACTATTCTTGGAGATTTGCTTGAACGGGATTGTATGATACTATTTAACTAGGTGAATCACGAGAAGAACAACACCCATTTTTAGGAGTTTGATTAGTAGAATCACATTCAAGAGCTCTAGAAGGCAACAATTGTGCCTTGTATGCAGTGTATACTTACAATGACCATGTGAACAGATTCTAATTGTTTTTACCACTTAGGTCTTTGTTTCATATAAATCACATTTGCTTCATTTCTGTGGGATATTTTTAATTGAAAACCCTGTAAGCAACCAAAAGTCAGCACAAAACCCTGAAAGATTAGGGACATTGCCTGTGATGATGTGATCTCTCTGAACCCTAAACCATGGTGCACAATGTGGATATATCTCTTGACTAGGTGACACTGAAACTGAACTGTCAACATGATCTGAAGAATAGAGCCAAGTCCCACACATGTTGAAATTTTTGTGTTATAATATTGACACAGCTGTCAATATCAACTAGGCAGTCACTCAAGAATGGACAAAGGATGACCACATAAGTGTGGTTCCAATAGAATCACCCAACATGTTACACACATTTTTATATGTACTTTGAGAAGTAATGTGGTTAATAATCAAGTCATTAATCACTGAAAATATTTGTTCTCTACTGGCAATGATGTGAGAAGAAGATAAGACAGAATGAAATTTTTTTCTACACAAGAAGTGTAGAAGCTTTGTGCCAACAGCATTAGAGAGTAGAGACCTATAGACAAGCACATCTGGCAGAGAAAAGCTCCTTGGACAGGAGCTTTGTTCCTTAGGATTCTGATAGAAGAAGACAATTATCATGTGGGATAAAAAGCATAAGACTCAAACTGTGCTGGCCACAGTTCCCTAGAGCTCACAGCCGAGCAGGTTGTTGTATTTTGTGTGTATCTCCAAAAAGACATGTTGTTGAAGTGACTCCAAGACAGACTGATCAGAACAAGATTATTCCTCAATGTCCAGTACACCGTGACTCTCATTTTTATTCTCAACTTAATCATGTCCACTTTCATTCATCAAAAGAGTCCATTCACAAGTGGGAGCCACAGAACACTATGCAATAGGTTGTTCAGGGCCTGCCAAGAGAAGCGGTGTGAGCCGAGTGTTGAACAGCTAAGCCCCAACTGGCTGAGCTCTAGGTTCAGACAAAAGGACAGAAGTTGTATTTTCTTGTTGAACAGCAAGAGATGAGATGATGAATTAATTAAAAAAACATATTTATTCCTATCTGATTCTTATAGTTACAAGCTTAGGGAGTGAATTAACTTTGAGACTGACTAAGGATTGCTGTTCCATAGTCCCCTTCCTCTTGTCCTTCTACCCCCACCCTCAGTAACAAACACTGTACTAATTAGGAAGTTTCCATTCCAAAAGCCTCCTCCCTGAGTCTGAAGAGAAGAAAAGTCTTTCCAGGATTGTAGTGGGTATTTGTTATGCCAATAACATTGGAGAATTAGCCTTAGTGCATGGCCTCTTGGCTGGTTACATGCATGATTGATTAAAATCTGGGGAATGGCACCCAATCACTCTCTCTTGGGGTCATCAGAAATCAGGTGGCTCCCAGGTGGAAGTGAGGACAATGGCAGCTGTTCACTTGATTCTCTATTCCTGGGTGTATCTCCCAATTTCATATCTTAATAAATCCTTCCCATAAAAAGAATTTTGTGGATTTCAGATATCACAGGATCATTGGTCTTCACATCTGATACCAGTGACCAGGAAAGGCACATTGCTGTCCGAACAGATGTTAGTAGGTGATTTTCTGATATTTGGTCCTCTGGTAAATAACAACTTATTTATATACACAACAAGAACCACAACCCTGTATTTACTGCAACTACACAGGTCTTACAGACTGCAAATATGAAAAGGATTTTTTTGGGAGTCTTCAGCTGAGAAGGTGGCTGCCACAATAGGGTTGTCACTCAGTGATAACTGTTCCATCTCTTGTGTAAATCTCATGTTTCTGTGCATGATGACCACACCCTGTGTATTCTGTTCAAATAGCAAGGGGGTTTGCCTTGCTCACGCTGAAGACTTTTCACAGTATGTCTTGCACAGTATTAGGTAGCAGTGTCCTCAGTCCTCAGACTTTTCACTTGCAGATACAGCGATTTAGAAATATTTCTGCACATTGGAATCAGCCCTTCAAAGAATCTGTTAGTGTTCACTATTGACATTAATAATCCCTGAGAATCACTCCATGTCTCTAGCCATCCCTTGAGATTGGTTGATCCAGTGTCTGTCCAACCTGCCTGAAGTGGATCCTGAGTACACACAAGAATCTCACGGATCCTTCAGAGATCACTAAGCAACTCACACTGGACACATGCAAACACAAAGAATTCTAGTCAGGAAACTGACACACATGTCCAACTTCCTTTCACTCATTTCCTCTCCTACTGTTAGCATCTCTGCTTCTTTTAAAAGAGCAACAAGGAAATCCCAGCTGATCCTCAATTCCATGTGAGTGTTCTGTGTTCAGTTTTGCTGATCACTAAATGGGAAGACCTGGGAAACTAGGTCTGGGCTTTTCTGCCAGATCTATAGCATCAGGGATTATTTGGCTTTCATGAGCTGAGGAAAATTTTATTTGCATATGTTTCTGACAATAAAGAGTTCTGGAGTGGAAGTTCCAAAGGGATCAGTTACTTCTGCAGATGGTTGACATGAAATGAAGGAGTTCATGACTACAATAGCATTAAAATATCACATCTATGGATAAAATATCCTAAGTTTATTTCTGGTTCTGATCCATAATGTCTCTTTGCTTGTCTTAAATACTTCAAAAAATAATAAAATGTTTATAGTTTTGGAGGTTTAACAAAAAGCTAAATGTATTGAATGCATATATAAATACACATGTTTGAAGGTATAGCCTCGTAGCATAGCATACTGGAGCCTTGGAGTTAATCTTCAGTAATGGAAAAATTAATTTTATTATGTGTTATCAATAATAAAATCATCTTTAAAAATTTCTGCATATGTACACACATACATACATACAAACATGTGCATGTGGGGGGACATGTGAGTGTTAGATGTCTTTTTGTGTGGTGTGTTTGAGTAAAGAACCTTAGCAATCTAGTCACTATTTCATGTCATCATAGCAAAGGTAATATGTGTACGATTAATGTAGTTTGGAGAGACTTCTTCATCCTGAATCTAGGACCTTGTTAGAAGCTCTCCATTCTCTAGTCTACCTGAGGATATGAGATTTCCACAGAGGTTGTGGGTTGAGTTTTAGGATTAAGACAGTTTGGTAAAAGTCTGCCCACACCTCCTTAATAGAAAGTATCTTACCTCCTAATTTTTCAGTTGAAGAATTTATTCTACTCTGAGAGCAACTGTGTTTGTTGTGACAAAAGAATCCCATGGATTCTGGCATTTCTATTTCCTTGACATTCCCAGGAGAGTGACATAGGATCAAGAATATGATAGTGATCTGTAGTCAACTCTGCTTTGGGTATTTTAAGAAAAACATTGTAACTCACTAGGGACTGGTCTCTAGATGGTTTCATTTGGTTAACTGGATTGTATGTGGTTCAGTGAGAGGAGCAAATCCTAGTGAAGTACAGAAATTTACTTGCTGGACCCTCTCTGCACCTGCTCCTCTCTGCCTGGTGTGTGTTGTGAGCACTACATGCTGACCAACATCCTCCTGCAGGGTTGCTATTGTCGGGGGCTCTGCTTCTAATATGCAACTCCAGAGTTTGGTTGCTGAATAGTGTTTATCCAGCTTAAGGACAGATATTGAACTTCCTTTGTGTGGTATCTTTTGAGCTCTAGACCATTGAATACATGGTTATGGGGTCAGTAGAATGTCTTTCTCTTCATAGAAATTGATAAAGGCAATTTTGATATAAACGTGCATGTACTCTGACCTTCTCATCCAGTATTAATTCCCTCAAATATGTATTAGACTGGGCTGAAAATATATTTGCTGAAAACTGCATATGGAACTTTATAGTTGTTTCAATTTCATTTCTAAGAAGTCAGGTTAAGTTATAAGAATACTGAGAACTAGGTGAACTCACAATATAGAGGAGAGAAGCTGTTGCTTAGATACACACTGCCACTTCTTCCTGAAAATTGCTGTCATTAAAGGGTATAGCAAGATGAGCTGTGATGTGTTCTGTCATGGAGTCTGATTAGTGAAATCTTGCTGTGTGGTAGCAGTGCTCCTAGGTTGGTGGACAGCATGGATCTTACCCACCATCACTGCTACATAGTACTTTTCAAAACAAGGACAAGTATTTTGCCTGCTGACTGTTGGAGCACCTTAGACACAATTCTACCCATGAAAACTGTGTTTTTCTGATAGATCACTTCTTCCTGGGAGTATCATTTACCTTCCAACATCCTCCACCAAGGTCCTGCAGATGCCACAGCTGCAGCCACACCCAGTTTTTTACAACTGTTTCAACACTGCATTCTGACCACGTGGTTTTGAAAGCGAGTTTGCTAGTAGATGATGAAAGTAGTGGAACAAAAATATCAAATTAGTTAAAATTTAACATGGAGTCAGATGTGAGCCGCATGTGTCCAGCCCTTCAGAGAAGTGGATATTTGAGACTTCAGTAATTATAGGTAAATAAATGAACCTGCTCACCTTACCCCCATCATAGGTCCCTAGAGCCTCAAATCCTGTCCTAATCAGGAAATCAAAACAAAGCTTTGCCCTGAGTCTAAGTGCAGGGGACACCTCACCACTTTCTATGGAATTCCTTACCGCTTTGATTCTGTTGACATTCTTTGTTTCTTTATGTGAGGCCTACACTCAAATATTCTAAAAAGTCAAAGAAAACCTGAAACTCTTTGGAGGAATCAAGAGATGACTAGAGATAATGAATGTAAAGAGTATCTAGCAGAGTCCAAGAAAAGAGGAAGATGCTCAGAGACCAGAGACAAACACCCAAGTATGTCTGTACCTGCTCCTGCAGTTTGTGAACTGATGCACTTTTTTGTTTGTGCTATGGGTTTGTGAGAAGATTTTAACTGCTCACTGCAGAAATCATGAGTATTGCAGTTACATCTATGTTGTATATACTGTACATGAATTTTCATTCTGAGACATTTTAAACAACACAACCACAAATAGTAGATATCCCAGGAGGACCAAGGGCCCTACCTGCTATGAAGTGATCCTTCTTGTCCCCAATCATCATAGCTATGTTCCTTGATCAAGTGTCTCTGAAAAAAAAAACTTATCTAAGGATATAAAGAATGGAGCTGAGTCCTTCACATGGCTGACTACATGTGCTTTAAATGCAGATAGTTTTGTATGTCAATATCAATCAGGAAGGCACTGAAGAATGTGTGTATGCTGACCATATGAGTGGTTTATATCCTCAGAAGTACCCACAAAGGAACGCATGCCTTTACATGAATTTTTAGTAGGAATATGGTGCTCAAGTAAGTCATTATTTAACAACAATAAAAAAAAAAACTTGTCTTATACTTGGAATGAAAATAAAAAGGATTTAAGGTAAACATGGAATTACTCCTCCTTCATGGGAAGGAGTGGAATCTTTTTTGAAAAAAGCAACAGTTATTGGGAAATGGCAGACAAAGGGCTCAGGGACAAAAACCTACCAGGATAGAGGGTTCATGCAAAAGAATACAAATCCATGTTGACCACAGTCATGAGTAAACACACAAAAATGGATAACAGAGGCTCACAGACTACCCTGAGCTAAAGTTACAACAGAGTGGACTATTTGTAGATATCCCCAATATTGCACATCACCACGGTGACTTCAGTAAAGCCCAGACAGAGCATACTATGTACCACATCTGAAGAATAAGGTGACATTCTCATCTCCAGATTAATCATTTCCATTGTTTCATCTGAAAAAACAAACAAACAACAACAACAACAACAAAAAAACTTCATGTAAAAGGGAGAGTAGAAGAATCCTAGCTACTGCCGACTGAGTACATCCCATTACAGTTTCCCAAGCCCATGTTAGAGACAAAGCTGAGAAATAATAAGTGAGCACCATGTGAATGTCTGAGCCAAAGATTTAGACCATAACATCAGTGGTTGCATTTTCTACTTTAACAAAGAGAAACTGATAATTGGATGTTCAAATTCACTGAGTAAGAAAATGTGGCATCCTAAAATACACTTGATTGTGATCTGAGCTGGGTTGAACAGTTCTTATGGAGAAGAGGGAGATTAGGGACCAGTTAGGTGCTATCTGACACTGACCCTGGCCACACATCCCTCTTGGCACCTTCTGAATCTAAAACAATATCTCATTCACAGAATCCCACATAGAATAGGTTGTTAATCTCATTGCAGAAAATTGTCCTATATTTCATGAGCTTCTTTGGCATCTGAACAGAATAATTTCTATACTCACCAGCAATTTTATTCATTTTATTCTTGTGAATTGCCACATATTACTAAAAGCTTATATCCAAGAGTACTCACTTTCATGTAAAACAGGATCCTACAAACTTTAATGTGAAAATGATCCCAAGGGAGCTATTAGATAGAAAGGAAGCCTCAAGAAGTGAAAAGCATGTCAATTATGTTTATACGTTTTGTGGCTGTGCCTCGAGACCCCTGAGCAAGACCACCACAGAGCCAATATCCAATAGAAAACTCACTTGGGTTTATTGATAACAAGCAAGCCAGGGCTTGGTCCATGTACAACACACTGGCTAGCCAAGTGAGGGAGGATGGACCTGAGCTCTCAAGGTGAGGGGTTTTTAAAGGGAAAAACTGCAAGGAGGGTGGTACAAGCCTTGGTATCATATGATTGAGTGAGGGTTTATAACCTTCAAATTTACTGGTTGGGGGTTATAGTTATCATTTGGGGGCAGTCCTGGACAAGTCCCAGGCTTTGTCGTTGAGCCTCCATGGGGCCAGGCTGGCCTTGTCACCTACTGACTGTGAGGGCTGACTCAGTGGCCCAGGCTCTGTCCTTGAGCTGCCATGGAGGCTGGCTGGTCTCGCATGTTCACATTGACCCATGCATATAGCTCTAAGTTGGTGAAAGGTCCCAGACAGTAAACAACTGGATGAACAGTCAGAGTACGTGCAGAAAGGGAGCTACTGCAAGGACTATGTCTTTTGTTCAATATCCTCCTAGAAACTGCTTGCTTAAGTGTCAGGAAACTGAAATTGAGGCCTGGACTCTGTGAGAAGACTGAGCAGCCTGTTATGGTGTTTGCTTGGTTCTTTCTGTGTCCATTGTTGGCTTGACCTAGAACTCCATGTGTACTGAGAGACCACATAATGTTCCTGCACATCCTTCAGGCAAGTTTACATCCAGGATCACAATGACATCTCATCACTCTCCAGACTACACAGAAATAGGACAATGTTCCTTATATCTCAGACTGTATATAGGCACTGCTGTATGGATTGTCTCTTGAGATGGCAAGTCTCCCTTTAAAAGAGGAACCATCTTCTACAGTAGAAACACTATCTTTGTAATAAAACCAAAGCACTCAAGATCCTTCCCTGGTCTACAGGACCCATTTAACATAGTAATCGCTGAAGGTAACTCTAGGAATGGCACAACAGACTCTCATTGAACTCTGGAGCTTTGCTGAGCTTCCCCATGATTCTACACCTCCACCTCACACAACACAGCTACAAATACAGAGAGTACTGGTCAGAAAACTATCACACAGGTCTACAGGGCCTTCTTTGATATCCACTGTCAGGGTTGATATGAATGGAGAACCTGGGATTCTAGGGCTGGGCTTCTCTGCCAGAACCACAGGGTAAAGGCTGGGTTGTTTCCATGAGCATAGTGAAGCCATATCTTCATGCACTGCTAATAAAATCTGGCAAGTAGAAATCTGAAGAGCATAGAAGCCAGAATTAAATGTTTACCTTGTGGCAGTTTCATTAACAGTTATTGTATTTAAGAACCTATAGCATTTAGCCATACTTTGAGAACTGGCATACTCCTATTTTTTATACATAAGAATAAGAATCAAATTTATGAAATGGTTATGGATAATTCTCAAAAAGTTGAAAATTGATCATCATATAACCCCAGTTTGCTTCTTGACATATACACAAAAGACAGAATATTGTACTACAAAGAAAGTTACTCAGTCATGTTCATTGTCCATCTAGGCACAAAAGCTAAGAAATGAAGCAAGCTACATGTACTTTGAAGAAAGGACCATGAAAATGTGGTACATATAAACAATTGAATTGTGTTAATGTGTGAATAAACATAAAACAATAAAAATATATAGGTAAGAGGATGGTGTACTAGCAGGTTTTGTGTGTCAACTTGACACAAGCAAAAGTTGTCAGAGAAGAAGGAGTCTTTGTTGAGGAAATGCCTCCCTGAGATCCAGCTGAAAAGCATTTTCTCATCTAGTGACCACTGGGGGAGGGCCAAGACAATGCTGAGTGGTGCCATCCCTGGACTTGCAGTCCTGGGTTCTATCAGAAGGCAGACTGAGCAAATGAGGGGAAGCAAGCCAGTAAACAGCACCTCTTCATGCCTTCTACATCAATGCCTGCCTCCAGGATCCTGCCCTGTTTGAGTTCATGTCCTGACTTCCTTAAATAATGAAGGCCAATTTGAGAGTGTAAGCCAAATAAATCATTTTCTCCCCAACTTGCTGTTTGGTCATGGTGGTTCTTCATAGTGATAGAACTCTCAAGAAAGACTGAATTAGAAATGATTATACTTAATGAGGTAACTGACATGCATAAATACAAACACATGTTCTTTCTAATTGTGCATTTAGAGATTCCATCTCCAGATCTTTAGATTTCAGTAAATAACATTGAATAAACATGCAAGACAGGTAAGCAGAAATTAACGTTTTCATTCCTTGTCTTCCAGAAATTGATAGTAAATTTTAGTTGTTGAAGACACCACACCCTGTGGACAAAGGACTTGGAGTAATCAATCTGGCACAGACCTGGAAGCCTCCTGCCCCAAGGATGAGCTCTCCTAGCACTAGATGGTGCTGTACCAACTGCCAGAGGAGAAAAGCAATCAATAGACTCATTGAACCATGAAGCCTATGAAGTACAACAAGAAGTTGCCCTGCAAGATACGCCCGAAGTGCAGTAGTGACACATTTATATTAGAGAATCAGCTTTGTAATTAGACTTCAGGCTCATTCAATTCAGTGTGAAAAAGCCTGCGCACAACAAACCTAATGTAGCATGTATGATTGGGGAGTTTATAGAACTTATTAACTACCATTTCCCTTGACAAATATAATTTCCCCATTTTTTCTACTTTAAAACTAAAATATATAGTTTTAACACACCACTTTTGATCCCAGTTTCTCCACCCATCTCCTCCATGTCCTCCCCTCATCTGCCAAAAGGAGAAGTGGACACGAGCTCCATCTTTCACCTAGAAGCCATCTCCAACAGATTACCACTCTCATAGAAAAAACAGTGTTCTCAAACGGATTCTCACTGGCTGTATAAATCCCTCTTACGGTCAGGCCTCGTGCTCAGCAGTAGATGGACAACACAATACAAAATCAGTGGGATTTGGGAAGGTGAATTATCTCACAATGCTTTGTCATTTTTCTTTCCTTGCAGATTTCCACACTATTCCATGCTCTCTGTCATTAAAAACCAATTAGCACCTAAAAATAATAATGAAATAAATATAATAAAGTCAATCAAACATGAATAGGACAAAATAAAAAATGAGCCCAATAAAAAACATAAGAAATATACATAAACAGACACACATACATTTGCTCACACACTGAAATCTCATAAAAATGCAAAACTGGAAACCATAATTTATGTGCAAAGTACCTGTCAGAGTGGTTTATAGAGTCAGTGAGAATCCATTTAGAAATTATTTTTCCTGTTTGGTTATCCATTTGAGATAGCTTTTAAGTTAGGGATGGTAGCTTGTATCCATGTCTAGCACTGGTTCAGCACTGGGATCCCATCTGGCTTCAATGTGTGCAAAACATTTCATAATGTAACTGGTAACCACATTCTTCCAAATTAAAGACTGAAAAGGAGATAATTCTTTTAGAACTCAATGAGATTACATTGTATCTTTAAAGAACATAAGAAAATGAAAATTATGATTTCTTTCTTTAAACACCACACAATAGTTCACATATATTTTTGTGAAACACTATAATTTTTGCATTACTATTGTGGGTGACTATGCCAAGTTTCCTCTCAATGTCTTGGTATCTGAGGGAAATGAATTATGTGCTTTTTTGGCAGGAGGAAAATAACAATTTGTGATTTAAAATAAAATTTGCAGTAGCATATCTCTCTCTGTCTCTGGGATTCCCTGATGAGTTATTTAGACACTCAAATATAACTGTGGAGATTTGTCCTGCATGCTACATAAGGTTAAAGACATGTGCCACCAATCCTGTTTCTGTTCTCAGTATGGCCTTGCACTCATACACATCCCATTGGATCTCTGCCTCCTGAAAGCTAGGATTAAAAGTGTGTACTATCCTTGCTGGACTTCTATGTTTATCATAGTTGCTGGCTATTTCCTCTGATCCTTGGATAATTTTTATTGGGGTAAACAGATAAAATATCACCATACCTCTTGAGCCTGCCCACACATTTCCAATCATCAGCTGCTGTGGGGTGTTCTGTATGTCAAATGTGTTGCTCTGATGGGTTAAAATAAATAAAGTGCTGATTGGCCAGTAGCCAAACAGGAAGGATAGGGTAGGCTGGACAAGGAAGATGCAAATGCTGGGAACAGAAGGCTGAGGAGAGAGATACTATCAGCCACTGCCATGACAAGATGTAAGGTACTGGTAAGCTATGAGCCACATGGCAAAATATAGATTAATAGAAATGGGCTAAATATAAGAGTAAGAGGTAGGCAATGGTAGGCCTGAGCTAATGGCCAAGCAGTTTAAATAATATAAATGTCTGTATTATTATTTTACACATGGGTTTTGGGACCACAGGGGCTTGTTGGGCACCTGGAGAGAAGCTCTCAACTACACTCAGCCCCACTATTTTCTATGCTTCTACTAGGTTCCCCCTTAAGCCCACTGCAAGTGCTCAATTGCTGCTCTTCTAATGCAAAATATCAAAGTCCACATTCCTCTGATCAAAAGCATGGTCAGGCCTAATATCCTTCTCCTCATACCAACTTCTGTCTTTGTTAGGGTTTATTGTTGTGAGTAGACATCATGACCATGGCAACTCTTATAAAATTAAATATTTAATTGGTGTTTTCTTACAGTTCCAGAAATTTATTCTTATCATCATGGCAAGAAACATGGCAAGAATTATGCTGTAGTAGGACCATGAATTCTATAACTGAAGAAACAGCAAGAAGGTATTGGATATAGACCCTCACACACACACCCTTGTGATACACTTTTTCCAATATAGTCACATCTACTGTGACAGGCCATAGCTCCTATAGTGCCACTCCCTATGAGCCTATGGGGAACATTTTATTCAATCTACCATAACCAACTTGTAGGAAATATACTTACGTGACAGTACTTTATAATAATAAATATCACTTGCATTCCAATAGACTGAAACCTTTGCCAGACCACACAACCAGGATGATTAATAAACTTTGAGGTCATTTATAAATTAAGATTGCTTTCTTACTGTCTACTAATTCATTTTTTTAACTTGCTTTCATGAGCATACAGTAATAACCAATCTTACTTGTCTTGGATTTACCATGCAATCAGCTTTTCCACCTAAGATAATGTACAGCGATAATCTTAATATGTTTTTCCATGCTCTTGACTCAAGATTAATTCAAGTGAGTTTGTATGAATGTGGGATAAAAATTTGCTGAAAATAGAAAATACAGTTTTGAATACATCTTATAAAACAAACACCCAGAATAGTTGAAGAACACATACAGATATTGGTGGATAAATGATGTTATTTGTAGTATTGTTTCTTATTTGATTCAGTTGGAATCAAACACAAGGGATCATACTTGAAAAACTTTATGAAAGATTTATTCTGTAAACATCCCTCATTCCTCTCTGAGGGGTGGCTTTGTGGGTTGTTCAATGAATACAGAGAAAAGATCTCTGTGAAAGGGACACACACACACACACACACACACACACACATACACACACAGGTGGGGAAGAAATAATCAATAAAGAGACATAGAATCACAGATAGAGACAGATATTAAGCCTCATTTAACCGACAGACAGGGAAAAAAGGAAAAACAGAAAGTATGAAATGTGAGTGCCAGTAATCATTAGGATTTTTTCTTACAATGAAGTGAGAGCCTTTTAATTAAATTTCAAATACTCCAATGGTACACAAGAATTGTGATAAAATTGATATAAGAGGTTGTAGCTGATAATCAATCAGTCTCCATAGCAATGTAATAATGTCACTTGAACCTGAAAGCTAGAAAGAAAGAAATAATTATTATGATTGTAACTAGAAATGTTCAGTGAAGTGGAAAGAAGCCCCAGACCCAAGTCCTGAGAACTTGGATCATGACAACCATGTCTAACCACATCTAAAAATTCAGAGTCAAGACTAACATTTAGCTTTTACTACCACAGGGTTTTCTTATATTTTAATCTTATTGTGGTGACATTTTATTTGTGCTCTAACAAATAAAGCTTGCCTAGGAATGAAAGCAAAAAGCCAGCCACTATATTAGACATAGAGGTCAGGCAGTGGTAGCACACACCTTTAATCCTAGCATTCAGAGAGCAGAGATCCATGGGATCTCTGTGACTTCATGGCCACACTGGGAACAGAGCCAGGTGTGGTGGCACACACCTTTAATCCCAGAACTAATTAACCATAGAGGTCTGGATGTCTCTATAGACAGACAGGAAATGATAGAGCTAGGCAGAGAGAGCAAGTGATGTAGTTGGGCAGAGAGAGGAAATAAGATGGCAGGGTACAGAAAGGAATATAAGGCATGATACATATGAAGCTCTTTCTTGAAACTGTCTTGTGGCTAAGGATTTCATAGAAGTAAAGACATGGCTGGTTTGTTCTGTTTCTCCCGTCTTTCCACTTTCACCCCAATATCTGGCTCTGGGTTTGTTTTTATTAATAAGACTGTTTAGTAATTTGTGTTACATCTTATAATTGAAGATTTTCTTATAAATTTTCCATTAATGATTTCTAAAAATATTCGTGTGTGTGTGTGTCTGTGTCTGAATCTGTGTCTGAGTGTGTCTGTGTGTTTTACATTTCACTGCACCTGTGAACACCTGTAAATATTCACTTCTTGAGTTATGTATGTGTTTTGTCTTCAAATACTCACATTCATTGTGAGGCCCCTAAGCAGACATACTGCAAGCATGGGTGTCTACAGATACTTGTTGTCTACAGTGTCTGCTCTGGAGGCCAGCACTTCCCAGAACAGTTGTGATCTCCACCTTACCACTTTCAGTTGTAATCCTGAAGATCACTGGACTGTTTGTCTTCTCTGATATCATGAAACAGGCTGATGTTACTCTTTCTAATTCATGATTTAAGAATTGTTTGTGGAAAATTTACTACATTTATATTAGGATGTTTTATAATAACTGTAGGTTTTATACCAAGTGGATGATACTGTGCATTGTTTCATCTCCTTTTTATGTGACTTCTTTTTCAATACAGCATCAACAATATTCCACCGAAGAACAGAGATCAATCCTATTCAAGGAGCAAGGGCAAGATATTTTCTCTGTTGATGTTTGGGCACAGCAGAACCATCTTTCCTCAGGGTTTCTGACACCCTCAGGATGTGGTTTTCACACTGTGTTTCTCACACAATAATAAGAGGCCTTGTCTTCATTCTTGAGGCCACTGATCTGCAGGTAAGCAGTGCTGACAGAGGTGTCCAAAGAGAAGACAAAACGACCTTTGAAGTCCTCAGCGTATGTTGGATTTCCAGTGTTGGTATTGATCCAGCCCATCCACTTCAGTCCCTGTCCTGGTGCCTGCTTCACCCAGTGCATTGCATAGTCTGTGAAGGTGTACCCTGAAGCCTTGCAGGAGATCTTCACTGACTGTCCAGGCTGCTTCAGCTCAGGTCCAGACTACACCAGCTGGATCTGTGCTTGCAAACCTGTGGAGAGAACATGGGGAAGTGAGGGGTCATAGAATTACCTCAGTTTCCTCTGCAGCTCTAGGATGCCTTACTTTGGGCAGCTGCCAGCAGGTAAAGGAGCCTCCACACCCACTCCATGAGGTAAGACATTGGGACACAGTAGTTTCTGGAGACTAATCTGGTACTTTCTTACCAGGTGAGGGAATAGGGTCTCAGATTTCTACTCTAAAGTCTTTGCATAGGCCAGATTTGTATATGACCTTGTACTGAAAAAACCAGACATAGAATCTATTATACAAAGATCCATAACCCTTGGTCCCCTTTCAGTGTCTTGTGTTCATGTCTTCAGGTGGGTTGTGTTGTCTGCTAAAACCTCAGCTTGACCTGGGTCTGCACACTGATGTACTCACCCATGCACCTCACAGTCTTACTCCTGATCCTGCCTAAAAGGGAACAGTGGCCTATGCCTCCCATTCATCATGTGCCTGTTCTATTCTGTGGTCAGACTCAGTGACTTTATTCTTTCCAGTGGAGCTGCCCTCTGCACACTAAGACCTCTGCAGCAGTCCTTCCTTGCCTATTGCTTCTAACTGGGTGCTGTTCTCTAATTCTTAGGGTTCTCTGCACTTTCATATCCCTGTCTAACTGTTTTTGATGAAGCAGTTAGAAATAAGGTATATTTCTATTTAAAATGATAGAAGCTGTGCTCTCCATTTACATAAGTCATGTAATAAAATTTATAGCTCTGAAAAAGTGTAATGGGATACATGGGGAAATTTGGAGAAAATTATATACTATAATTAACATAAAATTAAAAATTAGTATAATAAAAATTGAGAAGCAGACTTTGTAATAAAGGCTAGTTCAGATATCTCAGGAGATGGATCAGTGGTTACACAAATATATTGATTTTTTTAAGACCTGAGTTTGATTTCTAGTACCTACATCAGGTAGCTCACAACCACCTATAATTCTGGTTCCAGGGTAAACCAACTATTTCAGCCTCTTTGGACAAATATAAGCATGTTCACATACCCACACAAAGACATGTGCACATAATAAGACTAATAATAATTTGAAAACAAAGAACAGTGTATTAATCAACCAACCTCCATGAAAAAATCTCATACTAAAACATAAATTTGGATTTAATTTTTGTAATATTGTAACTGACAATAAATCTGTGTTCAAATATGAAGGAATTGCAGCATAGATGATCTGTTTTGGATAATTTGAAATCTCAGGAAAACCTTTTGCTCATTTTAATCTCATTGCTGTTCTTTCATAATCCAAACATAACAAAACTGCAATCATTACAGGAATCTGATTCTACCTACTTTCCACATTTGATGCTTGTAATGAGATACAAAGAACAGCAATACATTGAGTGATAGAAACAGAGTTTGTAGAATCATTGGAACCAGAGTTATGAATAGTGTTGAGGGAGATACTAAGGATGTCTAGGGATGTCTTGCATCTGACTTAAAGTGAAGCAGTGATGTTTGAATGTGGATGTTAGTATGAGCTGACAGTGTGGACTAAGGGCAGGCAATTATAACAGGATGCAAAACAAAAACAGTAGGGTGAGACAGGAAATGAAAGAAATGAATACAAGTTTGCTGTGCATGTAGACCAGACTTTTGTATTGCACCATCCATTTTCTTGTAGCACAAATGCTATTTGTCAAAGGAAGTCAATAATTGCCAGCTTCAAAGTTCTGCAGTTTGTTCTGCACACTGGGCAGGGAGAGGAAGTAAAGGCTGATTGGAAGTCTTTTCTGGCTTTCTGTGCACCTGGCTCAAGGATACAATTGAAACCACAGAGATTTGGTGCCCCCTGATGAATCACTCATTGATTATTTTATCAATAATGTCTACTAGTCTTACCTGAAGCATTCCAATGTGTCAAGTTACGGAAAAATGGGAGGAACAAATCATGTAAGGAACAAAACATGTAGGGCTGACAGGAGAACTGTGAACCAGAGTGGACATATGAGGGATACCACAGGTATATTGAAACATATTAGACAGGACAGATGTTTGGAGGCAGAGAGATATACTCATGTAATTCATGTGGTAATAGAGAATGTGGAGTGAAAGTCTTGGTCACAGATGATGCACTGAAAACTCAGCCAGTGATCCAATATCAATGGAAAATTTTAGCAGAAGTGATGATAATAACTCCACTATATGTCAATATTTCATATATAAAGCTCTTAAACAAGTATTGATTAAATTTCTTGAGGTATTAGTCATTCATTGTATGTATGACATTCTACTGTTCTGCTCATCTAGTCAATACTTAAATAAGTGCTTAACATTCTTGGTAAATAAACCAAAAGAAAAAAATTAAGGAACGTTCCAGATAAAATACAAAATCAATCAGCTACGTTATTTATAATACTCTTACTTATTTAAGACATAATATTACTCAATAATAAATTCACCATCACCCTCTCAGTTTAAAATTAGCCAAATAATAGACCATCAATTACTTACAAAAATCAGGACTATGTCATTATGATACTTTCTCATCTGTCTATCAGAGCTAAGGATTTGATTTGCTTTTGAAGTTAATTTCTGGAGATTATCAGTAAAATTCTATAAGAAATGCCACACCTAAAGCAGAGTGAATTGCTAGTTTATTCAATAATGCTGATGCTAAAGCAGTAGCTCCTAGAATTAATTCGTTATCAATCACCTTTTCTTCATGACCATCATCTACTGGAATTACATTCCAATAAGATACTGGCATTATAGATATTTACACATTTCATAATTATCCAAAATGATCTGTAACTTCTTATTTACAAGACCTTTTAGACTTGATAATGATGGGAAGGATACATATTCAACAAATTACTGGTAAAGAGCCTAAAGAAATCATTTTGTCATTAAATGCACTCACATATTCTTTAAACATGCCTCCAGATGAAATGCAAAACAATCACTGTATAAATCATTTATGATAAATTATTACTCAACAACAAATTTGCTATCATTCTCTCAGTTTAAACTTCCAGCAACAGTGTTCCAACAACTACTTACAATAATTGGGCCATGTCAGTTGGGCATTTTTTTTTGAGACAGGTTTTCACTATATAGCTGTGGCTTTCCTCCAATTTACTATGTAGACCAGGCTAGCCCCAAACTCAGAGATTCACTTGCCTCTGTCTCCCTAGTGCTGGGATTTAAGGCTTCTGCAGGTTATTTCCACCCTGGTAGTAATTGGCAGGTAGCATTAGCATGCTACTTACTATAGAACTTTCATAGCACGTTCTGATACTTTGAAAGCTAGTATTCGATTTGGAGGAATCAATTTGGCTCCCTCTCAATTCCTCTGATCCTTGTGCTCAAAGTGTGGAGTGTTTCTATAAGAGGATCTTAACTTGACATTCTCAGAGGCATTGAAAGGTGATAAAAATATCCCATATTGTTTTGAGAGCATTTATTGTTTCTATGGTGACCGACATGCTGACAGGACAATTGAACAAAAGTGCTTTATCTGTTAATTTACTGGCTTATATTTGAATGGGCTCCAGTTTACAGCACTGTACATAAGCAAGCCAAGCTTTGGGATGTACCAGAGAACGGTGAGCTAAACAGACATGACCGCAGTTCAGCTTATGGAACTCTACATAGGACAGAAATAGAGAAGAGACAATGGTATTGGAAATGCAAAAATTCAGATAGTTAGGATGATGTAAAAATTGTGCAGCATCTATTCACTGAAACTGGAGAAGCAAAGCCTGCTGCAAGAGACATATAAAGGAAAGAGTCAGGAATACTATATCCACATAGAGCATACTTGCTCATCATCAGCCCAAGGTAATCTGTGATGACAAGTAGAAAAATCAAGATGGTTTGACCAGTAATTCCACACAAAAATATAGAAAGAGGATAAAAGAGATATGAGGCAGAGCAGCAACAGTGAAGTTCAAATTGCTGCACTGGAAATACAAAATGTATATGAGAAAAACAGGGGCATATGAACACTAATTTTGAGCAATAAATATCTGAAAAAGAACCAATTTGATGATAAGCATCTAAACTCAAATATAGGAATCAAAGAAGAACACAAGAAGGTCATATGCACACGCATACACACATGCACACAATCAAACACACAATCTATATACAGGTAACCTATGTTCCACTAAAATTGAGGAGAAGCTCGATTCTGAAGCCCTTCCAGAGTAGGCAGAAGATGCAGTTTTAAAAGAAGACAGGAGAATTTTCACAGTTATTGACAGTGAGGCCAAACAAACCAGCAGGTGACAGGAGCACATGGCATTTCCTCAGCATGTTACATAAAGTTCATTACCCGTTAACAATCCCTTCTTGGGCTGCAGAGATGGCTCAGAAGTTAAGAGCATTGACTGGTCTCCCTGGGGTCCTAAGTTCAATTGCCAGCACCCACATGGTGCCTCACAACCATCTGTAATGAGATCTGGTGCCCTCTTCTGTGGACATAATAAATAAATAAATCTTTTTTTTTAATCCCTTCTTAGATACTCACATACTGAGGGATTTAGAACCAGAATCTCCTTCCTTCAGCATGTGGTGGAGGAAGTGGACCATGCCATGTTGGATCTGATAATATTCTCAAACCTACAGAAAAACGTGAGGAAGTGGAAGTGGTTTATTATATTTGTATTTGCAATTGTCTTTATGAATAACTACTGTCAGAAACTAATCTTTCTCAGCAGGTAAAACCACATGCTACACAATTCTGACCATCTAAGTTCAGTCCTGAAACCCACATAAAAATGCATCTTGTTGTAGGAAGTATGTGAAATCCTAGCATGCCTCCACAGTGATGGGAGGTTTAGACAGGATATTCACTCATAATCTCATAGGCCAACTAAGTCTGATTTGTATAACACAACAGTAGAAACAAGTGAGATCCTGCCTCAATAAAAGGAAAAGAGAGAACTAACTCCTGAAATGTTCTTCTCTCACTGCCCGCCTGTGCCCTGGTCTATATTTATAAGCACACATGTACACACAATCTCACACACAGTTCTTTTGTAGAACACTAGATCAAAAATAAAACCAAAGATATTGTAAAAATGAATTTCTGGATAAGATATTGGAAACAAAATTAAGAATACTTTATATTAGGAGATGCGATGAAATGAATATTTTATCGTAAAGCCCTCTCAAGAGGAAGGAAATGTTTCCTGGTAATGGAATCTAACCAACTACCCAAGGTTAGGTAAGCCATAGATCTTGGATGAGAATCTACAACTTCCAATTTATAAATAGAAAAATCACGAACTACATTCTAACTATTTATCCTTATATCCACAATAAGTGTAGTTATCTGTACTCATCAAGAAAACTTCTCTTTTCTTCATGAATTAAATTTTTTAAATGAGAGGATGAATTTAAAGACAGCATGGGTCTACAAGGGATGGTTTGTAGGGAAGAAAGGGAAGGATAGAATGGTGCAATCATATTATCATAAAAAAACTATTTTAAAATAAAAAGGAGACCAAACTTTCTGTTTCCTTAGTATAAGATAGACATAAACGTAGTACCAGATGCAGGGGATACAGCTCATTAGCCAGAATTGATTTTTTAATATTCATGAAACCCTGAATTCATTTCCCCACACCAGATAAAATACCTGTCATAGTGCATGCTTGCAGTATATCCAAGAAATCCGGTTATGTTGCAGGTGGATGAGAAGTCAAAGATAATTTTTCTCCTTATAAAAAATTTGAGGCAAGCCTGAGACTTGTGTTGCTGTTTTTCCCACAAATACAATACAAACATAACTTTGCAGATGTTTGTGCAAGAAATATTATGTGAAGTAATCATTTCCGCACACAGAAAAGCAGACTCCACCTTCCTTCTGTTTCTGCTGCACAGGCTGTCTTCTCAGTGTGTGCTCCACAGCACTTGACATACTTGGAATCTTGTTCAACCCTTAGCATCCAGGAAGCCATGGACACTGTGTTCTTCAAGATACTTCCTTTGGATCTTCTGTCATGCCTCCTCTCTGATTTCCTTCCTCCTGCCCATGCATAGATAGTCCACTATCTTCTTCTTGTGGAATTATGATAGTTTACAGTAATTTAAAATTTTGAGTTTAAATTTAAATTCAGTGTGTATGATAATTGTCTTGCTTTACATATAACACACCTGGATATGACCTGCTGTCTTATAACTGTCATAATTAAAGCCACAGATACTCTGAGCCTTAGTGAGTCAAGTTCTCATGTTATTTATGTTGCAAAAATTTTTAAAGGGACAAAAATAACACTAATGCTTAATTATACATACACACATGTTTTTTGAGCAATAAAAATAATGAAATCATGTTAATTATAGGCACATTGATTGGAATTGTAGATTGTCAAAATAGAAATGACCACATGCTGGAAAACAACATAATTACTAAGAAATAACTTTGTTTCCTCAATCAGAGTCAGCATAAAGTTGCGCACACAACCATATTGATCAACATATTTATTGATATTCTAGTCAGAGCATCAATCACAAAAGAAGTAAAATTTATCAGAATTGGAAAATGGAAACCAATTTACCACTGAAGATTTAATGGATAGATGTATTGGAAATATTTAAAGAGTCACCTAAAAGTTACAATTAATAAACCAATTAAGAAAGTTGGTAATATACACTGTAGCTTTACTTCCACAAATCAATGTTTATTATATTAAAACAAATTTTAAAAGAAACAATAATTTCAATTGTTATAAAATGATGCTATATTTGAGGATTAGTTGGCTAAAATATATGTACAATAAAACTATAAATGATTGTGAAAATATTAAAATAGACAAAACTGGAAATAAATGCTTCATTTAGATGTTAGTAAAATAAATATTGTTAAGATATCTCTACCACCTTGTGGTGATATTTTAATTGTACTGAAATGTGATTTTATTTAATAAAGTTTGCCTGGAGATCAGAGGTCATTGGCAAGCCAGGGACAGCAGTCAGGTGGTGGTAGCTCATGCTGTTAATCTGATCACTGTAGTGGATAGCCATCCCAGTATTGGCCTGGAAGTTCCAACCCCCATTGAGGCTTCAGTAATGATCACGCCCACAAGGCAGGGCAGAGGAGGGAGCGGAAGATGGAGGATGAAGAGGAGGTTGCTCTCTTGGTTCCGGGACGCTGGAAGGGGGAGGTAGTCTGAGCAGAGTTCTCCTGAGAACACCGCCGGACTGCGTTATACCTTTGCCAGATCCTGCAACCTACCCCTTCATTTGTAAGTTAACCCACAAAATAAACCTCCCTTTTAACTACATGGAGTGGCCTTAATAATTTTGCCAATAGATCACATGGCAGGCAGAGTCTCTGTGTGTTCAAGGACACCGCCAAGCATGGTAACATCAGCCCTTAATCCCAGTACCAACCATAGGGACCTGGAGGTCTGTATAGGCAGGCAGTGACTAGGAAATCATGTGGTTGGGTTTAGAGCCAATGAGAAGGCAGAACAGAAAGGCAATAAAAAGACATCCACACAGAAAGAAGGTCTCTCTCTCAGGGGAAGAGACAGCAGTGACTGGTAAGCTAAAGGGAGACTTGGGCTTTGCTAGTGCTCTGATCTCTTGGGCCTTTAACTATGTCTTTGGCTCAATGTTTCTTATTTAATAAGGCTGTTTAGAATTTTGTCTATACCCCCTTCTGATGGTACATCGAAACAGTAGTGTACTAGTTAGATTAATGTCAACTTGACACAAGCTACAGTTGTCT
Source organism: Onychomys torridus (assembly GCF_903995425.1). Classification (NCBI taxonomy): domain Eukaryota; kingdom Metazoa; phylum Chordata; class Mammalia; order Rodentia; family Cricetidae; genus Onychomys; species Onychomys torridus. The sequence goes on from NW_023411174.1 coordinate 24,222, forward strand.
GTAAAGAGGGAAAACAAGCTTAGAAAACATTTGTGCCTGTAGACAATTTCATTGTGAGTTTTGCTGATTATCAGTTGATGTTGGAAGGGCCCAGTCCACTGTGGATGACTCCAGTACTGGGTTATATTAGAAATCTGGCTGAGTGAACCATGGAGAGCAAACCAGTAACCAGCATTCCTCCCTGGCCTGTGAATAAGCTCTTGCCTTGCAGTTCCTGAATTGGCTTCCCAGAATGATGGGCTGTGATCTGTGGCTGGGACAGGTAAGTTAGATAAAACTATGTTGCTTTTGGTTCTAGTCTTTATCATAGCAATAAGAAGTAAAATCAGACACGTGTGATTTCTGTCAGAATATTAACTATATTCTTAACATATTAGGGAAATCATTATGAAACTTCTTTAAATTAGAAAAGTACACAATATAGAAATTGAAATCTTTAGCAAAATAATGAAGCAGGAAGAATTGCACTAGGAGATTTCTAAACAAAATACGAAGTGTTAGTGATCCACACAGCATGGTAACAATGTAGGTGTTCAAGGAACAATGTAACAGAAATAAGTCTAGAGTCCCACCCACATATGTGAAATCAGTTTGTCTTTGAAAATATATTAACAATGAAAATTGATGTAGTCTAAATTACTATTTCTCAATATATGAAGAAATCATCTTTAAATGCATCACTGAGACTTATTTAGCCATCTTCAGAGAAGCTTCATCCTATAGTAGAGAAAAATAAATAGAGACCACAACTGAATTATATGCAGAGAGTGTGAGAGCTTAGAACATTTGGTCCTAATGGGATATATCAATCAAATATCTCCCCTCAGAGATTAGAGAACCCTGTGGAAAAAGAGACAGAAAGAATGTAGGAGCCAGAAGGGCATGGAGGACACCAGGATCATAAGACCCTCTAAATCAACTGAGCAAAGCTCGTATGAACTCAAGAGAATGAAGCTGCAAACACAAGGCATGAAAAGGTCTGCTCCAAGTCATCTGCATATATAATACATGTTTCAGATTCGTATTTTTATTGGACTACTGAGTATGTAAACAAGTAGATCTCTGATTCCTGTGCCTTCTCCTAGGCCTCTTTACCTTTGTTGATTTGCCTTGTCTAACTTTGATGTGATGGTTTTTGTTTTATTATATTTCATTTTATTCCATTATGTTTTGTTGTTGACAACAACAACAAATAAAGAAAAATAGATGAAAGCTAAGAACACAAACTATGATATATGTAAAAGAAATTATTGGAGAAAGTGTCAGGACATGGGAGAAGATTTTATGAATTGAAATTCCTACAACAAAGTTATCAGAGAAAAATTTGACATAGCCAAAAGTTTCTGCAGAGCAAAGTATAGAGACAATCTAAAATTGGTGGAATATATTGAGAAAGAATAGCCTGATAATGAGTTATAACTGGGGATGTATAGCTGGATAAATGGTCTGTCAATTATCAGGTAATAATTGGGGCATAAACCAAAGGAGTAGACACACATGTCAGAGTAAAGCAGAAATATTCCCATAAGGGCATGAGAAGTGTTTCTCACCACACATCATCAGAGACATGAGAGTCAAACCTCACTGACCCCACTGAGATGTCACTTCAAATTTTGTATGGATATCCTCCAAAGGACTAATGGGGAGAAGTGCTGTAGAGGACCTGTATGAAATGAAATGCTCATGTATTGTTTTTAGGAATGTAAACTAGTGTAGCCCTTAATGGAGACAGAATCAGACTGCAAAGCATATATAAGAGAATTATTTTAAGGAGGCATCTCACTCCTGGGTGCACATGAGAAACACGAGAAATCTGTTGTTTAAGCACCAGTGCTCACTGCAGCGTTGTCCACCAGAGCAGTGATTTGGATAGTCATGTCAGAGTGTTGGTAAGTGAGGTAGTGCATGAAGCATAAGTTGGTTCCAAAGGTAACAGAACAGATACACTTTAAATTGGTGACAAGTCTAAGGAAGGAAGATATGATGTTAGTTAATGTGGCAAAACAACGGAAGAGCAATATACCAATAGGATTTTGTTTAGGCAGAGATACATTCAAGAGCTCTAATGAGTGAAAGATAGTGACTACTACAGATGAAATAAAGTGCAGACTGAAAATTATCAAGTGCACAGAATTTAACTGGGCTTACCACATAGATCTGTGTTTTCTATAAATCACTTTTGCTTCATTCTTGTGGATGATTTTTAATTAAAAAGCCTATAAACGAACAAAAATGAAGCAGAACTGTCAGCGAGATCCAGAGAATGGAGTAGAGCCCCACACATGGCTAATATCAACCAGGCAGATACTCAAGAATGTACATGTGCTGATCAGATCAGTGGTTTTCCACCAGATTCACCCAAGATGTAACACACATTTTTATAAGTATTTTGAGATGGAATATGGTTCTCTTCCAGTCATTAATCCATTGAAAATATTTACTCATTACCAATACTGGGGGTATCAGAGGAGAAATGAATTATTTTTCCTGCACAGGAAGTGGTAGAGGCTTTGTAAGAAGAGTATCTAGGAGTGGAGACATATATTTGGGCACTTCCAGGAGAGAAAGGCACCTGTGACCGGGCCTTTGTGCCACAGGATTCAGTACCAAGAGGACAATGATCATGTGAAATTAGAAGGACAAGTCTCAACTGAGTTGGCCACTGTTTCTTAGAGCTCACAGAGCAGTGTATCTTATCTACAAGTCTCCACAAAGAGCCACAGGACATTCATTGATGACTCCAGGATAGACCTGGCAGAACAAGATGATTCCTCAATGCCCAGGCTATGTGACTGTCATTCTTATTCTCAAACTAACCATGTTCACTTTCGTTCACCCAAATAGTCTGTTCACAAAGAACAGCAACTGAATTCTGGGCAATGGGAAGTTTGTGTATAACAAGCGATTGTCTAAGGCCTGTCAGGAGATAAGTCATCTTCTTTTTGTCTCTGCTTCCCCATCCACAATAGCAAACACTGTACTAATCAAGAATGCCAGTGAGGAGCAAACCTGAGTCTAAAAAGAGAAAAATTTGGCCAGGATACCTATGTTTTTTCATATCTGATCTCAGTGACATGAAAGGCATATTTTTCTTCTAATCCTTATGAACATGAAAATTTCTGCTTTTTGGTCTGTGGTAAATATCAATTTATTTAAAATCATGACAAAAACCACAACTCTTTAAATGTACAATGACAATACTAGTTTTATAGACTAAAACTCTGAAGAGTATATCTGGGCATCCTCTAAAAGTAAAACTGGCCTCCACAACAGAGGGGGTGCTCAATGGTGACTATACCATGTCTTGGGTAAATCTTGTGCTCTCTAAGTATGGATCAAACCCTGTAGATTCTGAACACACAGTAGAAAGTTTGTTCTGGGATCACACTGAGTTCTCTTCACTGTATGTCTTGCACAGTAATAGGTGGCGGTGCCCTCAGTTCCCAGATTTTTCAGTTTCAGATGCACAGTGTTCTTGGCACCATTTCTGCAGATGGTGACTCAGCCCTTCTCAGAATCTTTAGTACACACTAATGCCATTAGTAGTCCCCAAGGCTCACCCCAGGACCCTCTGTTGAGATGGAATGATCTAGTGCCTGTCAAAGCTGCTTGATATGGATCCTGAAGATGTTCAAGAAAGTCTTAGGGATCCTGCAGACATCACTAAGTCACCTTCAGATTTCACAAGCTACACTTTACGCTGGACACCTGTAAGCACAAAGAATTCCAGTTAGGAAATTATCACACATACCCCCCCTTTCATTCATGTTCTCTCTCAAACTCACAATCTCTACTTCTTCATAAATCATATTTTAAAAAAAACCAACAATGAAAACAGAGCTGAGCCTCAATTCCACGGTGAGTAGTACTGAATACACTGGCACAGGAGATCACTTCCTAAATATAATACCAGTAGCACAGATACTGAGAGAAACAATCAATCAATGGGACCTGTTGAAACTGAGAAGCTTTTGTAGAGCACAGGAAACAGTCAACAAGGCAAAGCGACAGCCTACAGAATGGGAAAAGGACTTCACCAACGACACATCTGACAGAGGGCTGATATCCAGAATATATAAAGAACTCAAGAAATTAGACATCAGAATGCCCAACAGTCCAATTAAGAAATGGCCTATAGAACTAAACAGAGAATTCTCAACAGAGGAAGCTCAAATGTCTGAAAGACACTTAAGGAATTGCTCAACATCTCTATTTATCTGGGAAATGCAAATCAAAACAACTCTGAGATATTACTTTACACCTGTCAGAATGGTTAAGATCAAAAGCACAGAAGACAGCTTTTGCTGGAGAGGATGTAGAGCAAGGGGAACTCTCCTCCACTGCTGGAGGGAATGCAAGCTTGTACAGCCACTTTGAAAATCAATATGGCACTTCCTTAGAAAATTGGGAATCTATCTCCCGCAAGACCCAGCTATAACACTCTTGGGCATATACCCAAGGAATGCTCAATCATACAGCAAGGGCGTTTTCTCAGCTATGTTTGTATCAGCTTTTTTTTTGTAATAGCCAGAACCTGGAAAAAAACCTAGATGCCCTTCAACTGAAGAATGGACAAAGAAAATATGGTACATATACACAATGGAGTACTACTCAGCAGAGAAAAACAATGACATCTGCTTATAACCACTCAGAATGGCTATTTCAGAATGACAACAAGCAGAAGCCCTAGATGATTTTTGCATCTGTCCATATACAATCAACTCAAACTACACTCTCCTGTTTAACATCATGATCTACACAGAATTTACATCTCACTCTTACTTGGTATTTTCTAACCTTACTTCACAAATAAGATTCCTCTCTCATTATGGTTTTAGATTCATTTTCAAGCTGCAGACATCATAGTTCTTTGACTGCATCATGGGCTCTAGTCCTTGGAATATTGGTGACATTGTAAATGACCAGCTACAAGCCTCTCAATGACCACTGGAACAACAGCATCCAATGGGATTGGCAACCTGGAATTCTGAATCTGAATCATTTAGGTCTACTTTGATGTGATGCATAGGAGCTGCAAAAGGCTCCCCTGGGGTCACCAGACAAATGTGTCCATGTGAGGCTGAGGCAAACAGTACAGGCAGAGTTTCCTGCAGTCCTGTTTGTTCATTGTATAGAGAGTCAACTGGCCTTGGGGTCACCTGCCCTGAAGTGTTTAATAAGGATGTACATATGAGATAAATCCTCGAGAATGAATTAGGCATGGCTCACTGATGGCAAATTCCTCATTGATCTTCTTTCTGAGCCTGCAGTGAAGGGAGCAATGGAAAGAAGGGAGCAGATGTTATCCAATGTGTTCAGGGAAGACATAGACAGATTCCAGATTGCAGAAGAAGCAAGTTATGAGGAGGTGAATGCTGTGGATATCACTCTGTGTAAATAAAGTTCTGATTGGCCAGTGGCCAGGCAGGAAGTATAGGAGGGACAAGAGAGAAGAGAATTCTGGGAGGTGGAAGGCTGGGTGGAAGAGACACCACCAGCAGCCGCCATGAAAAGCAACATGTAAAGACACTGGTAAGCCACAAGCCATGTGGAAAATTATAGACTAACAGAAATGGGTTATTTAAGATAGAAAAGGTAGATAACAAGCAGCCTGCCACGGCCATACAGTTTGTAAGCAATACAAGTTTCTGTGTGCTTTCTTGGTTGGGTCTGAGCTACTGTGGGACTGGCGAGTAAGAGAGATTTGTCCTGACTATGGTCCAGGCAGGAAAACTCTAACTACAGGTGAAGTTTTTCTAGTAGAATAGATGGAATGTAGGAAATTCACAGGAAGCCTTCAAATGGAATCTGAGAAAACCATCTAGTTCTCATTTCCCAGGGTGTTTTTCAAAGCACCACCCACCCTGTGTAAATCTAGGAGAGACATGTGGTTCCCTCCCTAGATTTTCTTCCTGTGTTCCTCATAATGAATCTGAGATCTGTGCTCTGAGCTCCTCTGAAGGGCATCTCCTTCAGGAAACCGAGGAGAAGCAATTGAAAGAGGAACTTTGCCCACCAAGGAGGCCACTGTGATGGGGATCTAGACGTTCAAAGCCTTAAGAATCATAAGGATATCGAGGAGCAGAGGCAGTGGTCATGTCTTCTGTGTGGTAGAAGAGGTCCAGATTGGGGCAGAGTGTTCCTGAACTGAGCTGAAATTTGGGGAAAATCTGTCTTATGTTTTAGTCCCTTCGGATTTCTAAGTAACTCTTTACCACCTGGGTGGTGTAAAGAGCAGAATCATTTAATCTCATGTATGAAAACCTCAAGTCCAGCACTAAAGACTTCAGGGTTTTTAAGGACATCACTTCCCACCACTAGTCAGTGGTCACATGGGAACTTGTGGGCTATTCTTCAGATGAAATTTTGTACGTGAGAATGTAGAGGTGGAGATGTAAAGAGGGTTACAGGGAGAAAGAGAAAGAGAAAAAGACAGAGACAGAGAGACTCCAGTGTCTGTATATTTTCCCTATCCCATAAAGACAGCAACACATTTTATTGATTAAACATGGCTTCAGACCACTTTTAACTTTAATGCTATTCTAAAAAGCCACACTCCAAAAGAGCCTACACCATCATTTAACATTGGCCATATTTGTTTTGTACAGACAAAATTCAGCTTATACTTCTATCCAGTGGTACTGAGAATCCTCGGTGTATTCTGTTGCTCAAGAAGGAAGAGGAGCCCAAACAATAACTGGTGAGGACAAAGTTCCTACTTGTTATCCCATGTCTTCTATAAAAATAATGACATAATTTTTTCTTGCCTTTGCTATCTTTCCTGCCACTTAAAAATATGTGAAAGCAAGGCTGGGCAGTTGTGGAGCATACCTTTAATCCAGCACTCTGGAGGCAGAGCCAGGGAGATGTATGAGTTCAATGCCAGCCCTGTCTACAGAGTGAGATCCAGGAGAGGCACCAAAACTGCATGGAGAAATCCCATCTTGAAAAATAAATAAATAAATAAATAAATAAGAATATGTGAAAGCAGAACCACAAAGCCAAAGAAGTAATGTTTCTAGGGGACAGCTGAGATGTTGGTAGACAAAACCCTCCTCAGCCCACAGGAATTGTGTGGTCCTTCACTGCACATGTTTCTGGGCTTTGACCCAGGACTGGAAGAGAAGTCAGTGCCTACTGCAACAGAGACACTTCTGTACTTGTAGGAAGATTTGTGTTTGAACTCATTCTGAAGTCTCTTCACTGTATTTTCTACACAGTAATGCACATCTGTGTCCTCTGTGGTCACTGAGCTCAGCTTCAAGGAAAACAGATTGTTCAATTTTACTCCTCTCATAGTTATTTGCCCCTTGAGAAACAGATTGTAGATGATGCCTCAATTTTTTATAAATTTCACCAATCTATTCCAGTCCTTTCCCAACTCCACCAATTATCACTGCTGATGGAGTAACCAATGACAGTACAGGTGAGGGACAGTGATTGAGAGGGTCCAGGCCCTGACTCCCCCAACAGCACCTGGGACAGGACACATGTGAACAAAGAAGAACAGTGAGTCAGGCCCTCAGAACCAATGGACAAAGGTTTTTCACTGCAGCCCTAAAGAACTCACAGCAGAGAACCATCAGCAGGAAAATGGACACTCACACATGTTCAAGATTTGGGGGGATAAATTCAATGACTCACAGAAAATATTCTCCACCTGGATTTAAGCAGGTGCTTGGCTTCTGGTATCACTGCTCTGAATTTGCATTTGGAATGCTCATAAATAAATAAGAGCAGGTTGTATGTCCACTTTGACAACACTCATGAGAAGGCTGCAAGCTTGACATGCAAGGGGGAAATGTGCACAGTGGATTTATCTGGGGCCAGAATGGTCATCTACACACATAATAAATAAACAACTGTATCAGATTTCACCCTTCACTGGAGGTCCCCCCAGACCACTGGAGTGCTGTGGATATTGCTCTGTGTAAATAAAGTTCTGATTGGCCAGTGGCCAGGCAGAAAGTATAGGCAGGACAAGAGAGAAGAGAATTCTGGGAAGTAGAAGGCTGGAGGGAGACACCGCCAGCTGCCACCAGGAGAAGCAACATGTAAAGACACTGGTAAGCCACACGCCATGTGGCAAAGTATAGACTAACAAAAATGGGTTAATTTAAGATAAAAAAGGTAGATAACAAGCAGCCTGCCACGGCCATACAGTTTATAAGCAATATAAGTTTCTGTGTGCTTTCTTGGTTGGGTCTGAGCAACTGTGGGACTGGCGGGTAAGAGAGATTTGTCCTGACTGTGAGCCAGGCAGGAAAACTCTAACTACAAATGGCGCCCAACGTGTTGGCAAGAATTTCCACCTAAAACCTGAGAAAAAAGATTCTAAGACAGAACTAAAAACAGCTTCCTAATTATCTCTCTCAAGTTAGCGGCAGCCTGCCGGTTTGAGCTACTATGGCGGGTTCCTGGCGTGTGAGTCTGACCTGCAGTGTGGCGGGAATGAGGAGTCTACAAGTGGCACTTTACTCTGCTGCATGGTGGATTTAGCCTTTGCTAGTTAAAAATAAATAAATAAATAAAATAAAGGGTTTCTGGGCTATGCACTACTTTGATAGAACTGCTTCTGATAGTTGATGGTACACATGGCTCCAGACCCAGAGCTGGCAGTAAACTGTACCACCGCCATGTTGGGAAGCTGAGGTGGGCGGAGCCAGCAGCCACAGCAGCGTTTCAGTCTTACAAAGATGGATATTACACAGAGAATCTGGTTTGTCTTGTCTTTGGGATTTTTAACCACAGAAAAAGATTTGATCATAAAAGCTGTTGAGTTAAACAAGTATGTAAATTTTAAAGGTACCTTGACTTCAAAATTTGGATATAAGGATATGTTGCTTTGGAAAAGAGTCTCTGCTTTTGTTTCCACAGAAAGCCAGAGGCTATGGATTTGTTCTAGATTAAGATACATCAGTTTTGATCAGCCAAGACCACCTGAAAGGTCTCCGATGACACCATGGCCCAGATGATCCAACATCCAGAATGGTTTCAAGGCAACTGGCTCAGAGGTTCACCCTAATGGACTACTCCATAATCCTAAAATTTTCTTTGTGTCCCCATAAGATACAGCACCCCCCTCCAGCAGGAAGTAGTAAGAGAAACTATGCCCACATCCCCAAAATTATCAAGCTGGCTTTGGAGATGGAATTGGCTCACTCCTTCTCTAAACCCAGACATATTGCTAAAAGAAAAGGTTAAGAGATTCTTGTGTCCCAAATCAGAAGAGCCCTCTGGTGTGGGACAGAGAAAAACCAATATTTTTCTTTAAAGCAGGTTGATTATAAATGAGATCTCTTTTTAAAGAAGAAAGGGGGATATGATATAGATATAATAGGAAGAAAGGGTAGATTAAGGAACTTACTTCTAAAGAGCAACAACTCATTTAAAATGTTTTACATTGGTATAGATTTTAGTCTATTGATACAAACTTAAAGTTAATTTTGTTATACTGTGTGTATATTTCTAATCGTGTTTAAGGTATTATGTTTGTATAGCTCATTTTAAATTGAAATGGATAATTAAAATAGATTAATAATTAATCATCTATGATAATCATACTTGTAGCCATGTTAGTTGTCTTCTAGATATACATAGACATATTTCAGATAGATAGGTAATCTTCAAATACTTCAAAGACCTACAGAATATGGCATTTAAAATATTTTCAAAATTTAGACTTTCCGGACAGTGAGACATGTCTGCTCCTGGCAGCACCGATTTACTTCAGAGAGGAGGATGGGCATTGAAGATACTTCATATTTTATCTTCACCTTGGCAAAAATAGCCATTTGGGCAAGAAACTGTTCTTGCCTGGACTGCTTGATCAACTGGACATGCAGGACCCATAGAAAGGTGACCACTAAACTTTGTTTGACAAAATGGTCCTTCAGGTTCCTGCTTCTCAGAGGAAACTGCCAGTCATTCTACAGGACACTGACAGAAGTGACCAAGAAACTCTAGCCCTGTGGGCTGAAAACAGATGCCCCAACTTTACAAAGGAACATTAGGTGACTGTCCAGACTGCCAGCTGTCTCTGTCTACTCTTGCAAGACTCCTGAAAAATGCTTACATCCTTCTCCCGGTTCTCAGGTAATATTATATCCTTCTGAGGTCTTTGATGTGGTTGAAGACTAGATAGTTATAATTTCCTCAGTTAAGATACAAGATAAGTTAGATATAAAACCTTAGACTCACAAATATAAGATAGATAGGATATCTTCTTTAATATTGTAACTGTAATTCTTGCTAGATAATTGTTTTGTTATATGTAATTGTACTATGTAAAAGTTAAAACCTTCCTTAAAAAAAAAAAAAGAAAAGGGGAAGTGCTGTGGATATTGCTCTGTGTAAATAAAGTTCTGATTGGCCAGTGGCCAGGCAGAAAGTATAGGCAGGACAAGAGAGAAGAGAATTCTGGGAAGTAGAAGGCTGGAGGGAGACACCACCAGCCGCCACCAGGAGAAGCAACATGTAAAGACACTGGTAAGCCACACGCCATGTGGCAAAGTATAGACTAACAAAAATGGGTTAATTTAAGATAAAAAAGGTAGATAACAAGCAGCCTGCCACGGCCATACAGTTTATAAGCAATATAAGTTTCTGTGTGCTTTCTTGGTTGGGTCTGAGCAACTGTGGGACTGGCGGGTAAGAGAGATTTGTCCTGACTGTGAGCCAGGCAGGAAAACTCTAGCTACACTGGAGGACCTTTTTGAAGCATCAGTTGAACTATTAATGTTATTAGCCATTCTGGAAAATAGCAGTGAACCAAGCTCTTCACTCTCAGTGTACAGTACAGGGATACCTGTTCTGTTTCTGCTCAGGACATAACCCACTATAAGGCTAGTGTAATCACCTACCATTAGCCTAGAGGCACCCCTCCAGCACTAACTGATCTACACTGTCCTCTGAAGATTCATGTTTTCCTGGCTACTACAGGTTCTTACCTTTTACAGTGCATCCTGGGTGTAAGGAGATGACCTGAATATACTATCAGAGAGAGAGAGAGAGCACCTGTGAGTTGAGCCCTAGTCTGATCCACAGAAGTAAAGAGAAGTAGATCAGCAGTGTAATTCAGGGCAATAAATTATTCATATATGAAATCCTCAAAAAATTTTAAACAAAAGAAAAAACTAAATTGTGCTGGTTAAAGCAGAGGAAGAGGAGGAGGTATGAGGAAGTTGATGACTGGGGGAGGAGAAGCATTATTATGATGAAGGAGTAGGAGGAGGGGCAAAGGCAGAAGATGAAGAGGGGAAGAAGGAGAAGGAGGGACCAGATACATCCACCATACAACTCTCACACAGAGAAGTCTTGGGAATCATTGTGGAAGAGAGTATGGAAATAGTATAAGAACCAGAGAAACAGGGGATTTGATATGATATTATTTTTCCTAGGAATACCAGAAGCTACACCTATGAGGACTTACCAACATGAATGCATAACTAGGAGGTGAACATGATTTAAAGCTTCATAACCAAGTTCTTATACCTCAGCAATGCTGAAAATCAGGCCCAGAAAGTATCTTGTTCTGGGCACGGTCCTGTGCATTGTGGAGTGCTAGAAAGCATCAGTAGTCTCTATCAAATGGAGGCCAATAGGACCACATCATGGTTGCAAACATTCTAAACTATTTTCATGCAATGATTAATGTCCTTGGGTGGAGGGATGTAGCCCAGCTGCAGTAAAGTGTGGATACCCATTTCACAATAACATACATTGCCTACCCAATCACAATTATTGCAGATAGGATAACAAATGGTCTCCAGGATGCAATGATAAGGAGACACATCTCAAGGTGAAGGATATGTGCAATTAATGTTGAATCATTCTATCAAATGCTAACAGTTTTAACAACCTCAGTTTTACCATACTATCTAGGCTGAGTTTACTGCAGTTTTACACTGACACCAATGCCAGGTACTGGCAAATAAGGGCTAATTTAAATGATATTCTATATTCTGGATATAATGTTCCTTACCTCTACATGAGGTCATGACCCAACAAAAAACCTTCATTAAAGTCCTAAAAGTTCACATTAGTAAAATGGTAAATCCTCCCCTCAACCTGCTCTCTGTCTCTGTCTCTTTGAGTCTCTGTCTCTCTCTGTCTCTCTCTCTCTCTCACACACACACATCTCTCTCTCTCCCTCTTTTTGCATATATATCCATTTCTTCATCTGTTGACACAATGGGATCAAGACCCCACAGGTGCCAAGATAAAGTCTTAGTTCCAGTTCAGTGGAATTGTTTTCATGCTTCCTGAGAGACAGATTCTTTCCATTGAAAGCAAGACTTGTTGGCCTGCAGAGCACAGAAAGAGGAAGCAGATCATCAACTGGTGGGATGGATCCTCAGGTGAGAGTCAGTGGCACTACTCAATTCCCACTCCTTGCTTACTAGACAGTGAGTACTGGATATTGAAGTAAGATGACCACATGTTATATTCTGGTTCAGAGCATGCACCCTACCTTGCAGAGCTTTGCTCTAGCTCTTTAAGTTTCTTTCATTTAGTGGGCACCATAAAATGTCTATCATCCATGAACCAGTCATGTCGCTACATAGACACATTGCTGAACTTCTAAGTTCATAAATCACCCCATCATTATCCAAGAAATATTTTTATATTCACATTGTGTCTATTTGCTGATATCGATTAAGGTATAAAATAAGATTCTTATAGAAATAGAGAATAGTATATGTGACAAGAAAATTAAGGCCTGACCCAGATGCCTTAGGAAAGATCCACATTGGGTATTAGACATTTGTGCAGCAGGATGCAGTTCTATTGTGAGAGTGATAATGATAATGATAATGTGTAGTCTTGGAGAGATGCATCAACCAGACCTATACAGTGTCCCCACGATCTCATGACACATATGGTCACCTTCCCAAAACTACAAGTGATGGTTGTGAAGTCATGACAATGTGAACAGAGATAGATGAGTACTGTATCCAAGTCACAATTTGATTTGTCAGGCAGGTTGAAAAGATTTATTGTCACTTGCCCAAAGAATCCCTGCATAGTGTGAAGCAGAAAGGTCTTAGGCAATGTCACTGAGCACATCCCTGTAAATGAAGAAACAAAGCTATATTCTCAAAACCAATAAGAGCAAATTTATTCTGAAGTCAAATATGGTGGACCTTAGACCATGAATGTCGATTAGTTTTCCCTAAATTCCATGTTTCAATGTGTTAAAAGTTTGATTAAAGTTTTGCAGTTTCAGATGAAAGAATGTCATCACTAGAGCTTAGTCACCTCCCAGCACTCTTCCCCAAGGTCCTGCAGATGTCATGGTGGCAGCCACACCAGGTCCTGCAGATGTCATCATGGTGGCACTCACACCATGTCCTGCAGATGTCGTCATGGTGGCAGCCACACCAGGTCCTGCAGATGTCATGGTGGCAGCCACCACAGGTCCTGCAGATGTCATGTCATAGTTGCAGCCACACCTGAGTTCAAGAGAATTGTTTCAAGACTGGGTTCAGAACTTGTGGTATAAAAATGCATGTTCTGGTAGATGATTAAAGTAACAGAGTAAAAAATGGATTAGTTAAAATATTGCATTGAGTCATATCTAAACCTGTGTGCACAGTCCTTCAGAGGAGTAGAGATTTGAGAATTTATAGTGTTTATAGGTAACTGAAACTGCTGGCCTCAACTCCATCATATTTACCTTGAGCCTCAAACCCTATCCTAATCAGGAAATTAAATCAAGACTTGACCCTGAGACTACCGGGGAAAATCTTACACCAGAATCAATGAACTTTCTTACCACGTGGTCCTATGATCTCCCACAGATGGCATTCTCTATTTTGCTCATGTTAGATTTCATCTTGAATTTGAAAAACCACTAGAAAATCAAATCTCTTGAGAAATCACAGGTTACTACAGATATTAAATTCAGAAGGATCTCTGAGAAATGAAGAAATGGAAACGAATCCCAGAGAACAGAAACCAGGACCCAACTATACCTGTACCTGGTCCTGAACTGGGTGCACTGAAGCCCTTTGTGGATCCTCTCTGAGGTTTGTAAGCAAATTTTCACTGTGCTAGCTACAGATATCACATGTATTTCAATTATGTTTATGTTTCTATACCTGACATGAGCTTCATCCAGTGGCTATTTTTAACATTACAAACACAAATAGCAGAAATCCCTGAAGGACCAGGGATCCTGCATGATGTGAAGTGATCCTCCCTGTCACCATACTCCATGATGCTCAAAATAGATCCATCCATTGCTCCAGTGGCTCTGACACCAAACTTACAGCAATAAACAAAAATTGGAGTGGATCCCTATGCATGGCTAAGTCATTTACAATACAAATGCAGACATTTTGTCTGTCAATATCAACCAGTCAGTTACTAAAGAATTGATGTATGCTGCATAGACAAATGATTTACCTCCCCAGAATTACCCATGAATGAACACACATTGTTGTTTGAAGTTTAACTGGGACAATGGCTATCACACAAATAATTATTCAACAAAAAGACATATAATCTACTGAGAATGAGATAAAATATAGGAGTACAGAACAAGGAGTTATTCATCCCTCACAGGAAAGAGGGGATCTTCATGAAAGAACAGCAGGGATTGGGACTGGCAGACCAAGGGTTCTGGGAAATAGGAGGTACCTGGGCAGCGGCTCCTAGCAACATGACTCAGGTTCAGGTTGAGCACAATAATGTGTATTCACACAAACATGAATAATAGAGAATACATATTGTTCCCAGGATCTCACAACACAAAAGAATTCACCATTCATAGTTCTCCCCAATATCACACATTGTCAAGGTAGCTGCAGTATATCATTGACAGAGAAGACTCTGCCCTACATCCACAGAATAATATGACATTCTCATCTCCAGATGAATCATGCCCAATTGATTTCACACACACACACACACACACACACACGTCCATGTATAGAGGACAGCAGAAGAATTCTGGGTAATGGGAATTGAGTATATCCCATTAGATTTTCCCAAGCTCCTGTGGGAGACACAGCTGAGCAATTAGTGAGCATCATGTGTATGTCTGTCCTGTAGGTTTAGATCACAAGGTTAGAAGTTACAGTTCCTGTTTAAACAAAGACAAACTGAAAAAATGGATGTTAAAACTAGCTGAGTAAGAAAACAGAATACATAGGAAGTACAATTGATTCTGATCTCAGCCTGATGTCAACAGTTCTTATGGAAAAGAGTTTTGAAACCTACTAGGTGTTATAGAAAAAAGGCCCTGACCACATCTCTCTGTCTCTCTGTCTCTCTCTTTCTCTCTCTCTCTCTCTGTACCCTCTGAATCTAAAACACTGTCCTAATCATGGCACTCTCTTAGGATAGGTCCTGAATTTCATAATGGAAAAGATACCCATATTTCAGGAGCTTCTTTGACATCTGATGCTGACTAGCCAGTGTCATTTCTGCCTTCACCAGTGACTTCTGCATCTTGTTCTTGTGAATTGTATCATATTATTAAACACTTACATCTAAGAGTATCCACTTTTGTGATAAAACAGATTCTTACAAACGTAAATGTGAGATATAGCCAAGAAATGTGTGTCAATTTTGCCCGCCCTGTTGTTGGGCTAATCAAGTTTATTATGATGTCTAATTACTCGCTGTGCCTGTTCTACAGAAATAGGAAGGTGTGCCTCAGATCTCAGGCTGCTCAGTTTTAGGTGGGCACTGCTCTTTGGATCATCTCTTTAAATGGTGACTCTCCCTTCTCAAAGGAAGCATATTCTGTAGTGAAACCAGTAATTTATTTTAAATAAAGTCAAGTCACTGAAGATCCTTTCCTAAAGTCTACAGGACACACTTCATAGTATCCACTAAGAGTGTGTCTAGGGGGAGCACAGGAGTGTCTCAGGTAATTTGAGGGCTTTTTCAAGCCTCCCCCAGACTCCAGATGCTGAACCTCACACTAGAAACCTACAGACCCAGAGAATCTTGGTCAGGAAACAATCACATTTGTTCACTCTCTCTCTTACCCTTGTTCACTTTCAGTGCCAATTACTGATTGGGAAGACCTGGGAATCTAAGACTGGGTTTCTCTGTCAGAGCTGCAGTGTCATAGCTGGGCTTATTTTCGTGAGCATAGTGCAGCCCTCTCTGCATGTCTTGCTGATATAAACAGGAAAATAGAAGACTTGAAGAGAGCATTAGCCAGGATAGGAGGTTTGTTGTTTTGTGGAAGTTAAATGAAGTGATTTTACTTTAAAAAAATAAATAATTTTAGCTATGATTGGTGGAAAATTCCTACATTTCTATTTACTCAACAAAAAAAAAAGAGTTATGTCAGGACATTCCTTGGTATACACACAAAAGACCCAATATTGTACCAAGAGAAAATTACCTAGACATGTTTATCAACTATCTATGCACAGTACCTAAAAAGGAAATGAGCAACATGGACTTTTATTATTAAAAGATAACCAAGAGAAGGTACATATACAGAATAGAATGTTAATCATCTGTAAAGAAAAATAAAACAATAAACCTTGTAACTAAATGGATGGAATTGGAAAATATTGTACTGTGTGAGGTAACCCAGACACAGAACATATGCTCCTTCTTAATGGATTCCATCTCCAAATCCCTAGATTTCAGTATACAACCTGAATGTAGAAATGAACTGTGACCCCCATTGCCTCCCTTAACTTGAAGGCAAAGGATTAGTGTTGAAGACACCACACACTGTGTACAAAGGGCATTTAGGAATCTTGCTGAAGCTTGGAAACCTCTTGTCTTGAGGATGAGCTCTCATAGCATCAGGTATTATTATATTCCTTCTTAGGTCTTTGATGAGGTTGGATATTAACAGTTATAGTTACAACTTAGTATATATACATATATAATATCTTAGATAGGATATATTAAGTATTAGACTCAGGTTCTTTAGGATAGGACACCTTTTGGAATGATCTTTGTAACACACCACCTACCCATGCCCTAGACTTCCCTGGATTTTACTATGTGTTTTTTGCTTGATATTGTTTGCACTTATTGTAATTCCAATTTATCTAGGTCATTATCCCTCATTACTCCTGGACAATATTTGATAACCATCTCTTTTTATATAGTCTTGTATTAGGTTAAAACTTTCTTATTTAGACAAAAGGGGGAGATGTAGTGGATAGCCATCCCAGCATTGGCCTGGAAGTTCCAACCCCCATTGCGGCTTCGGTAATGGTCATGCCCACAAGGCAGGGTGGAGGAGGAAGCAGAAGACCAAGGATCGGGAAGGGGTCACTCTCTTGGTTCCCAGACTCTGGACGCTGGAGGTAGACCTAGCAGAGTTCTCCAGAGAACACGGCCGGACTGCATGATACCCTTGCCAGACCCTGTAACCTACCCCTTCATTTGTAAGTACCCCACAAAATAAACCTCCCTTTTAACTACATGGAGTGGCCTTAATAATTTCAACAATAAGGCTCACATCTGGCCATATGCATGATGACACAGTCTCAGTGAGTTCATATTTTTCTCAGTCCTTTTTTGTTTAGAAGGCCTGGTTTCCTTGGCATCCTCCATTCCCTATGACTCCTACAATTTTTCTGCCTCATTTTCTGCAGGATTTCCTGAGCCCTGAGTGGAGGGATTCTTTAGAGATATATCAGTTAAGACTGAGAGTTGCAAGGACTCTGTCTAGATGTTTCAGGGTATGAGTCTCTGTATTTGTTCATGTCTGATGCAGGAGGGAGGGTCTCTGGGCGAGCAAGACACAGACATGAATATACCTAATAGAATGTTATTAGAAGTCGTTCTATTGCTATTTTCCTTTAGCAGACTAGAAATAGTTGGTTTTACCCTGGGTCCCTGGACTACCAAGTCTCAGGTTCTTAGGTGTGTACGTACTTTTGGAAATAGGTTCAATCTTATGGAGTCAGCCTGAAATACATTCATATATTGGTTGGTTACTCCAACAAAAGGAATATGCACGGTACCAAACCAGAAATGTAAACACAAACCCAGCAACAAATATTTTGACTTACAATGATGTCAGGTCTGCTAGACAAAAATATAATTTCTAACTGTATTCTAAAAATTTATCCTCATACCTCAGATAAAAGCTCTTGAAACCACATCAAAGAAGGTTTTCTTTTATATTGCAGATGCAGACTATTACAGAGATCCACATCAGGTAAACATGCAGAGGACAAGTGACCTTGTGGTGCCCAACTTCAGTTGATACATCTTCATTGTAAACCCTACAGCTAAGGCTCAGGGAAAATCCTGGGTGAGGAAACAGAAAGACAGTAAGATCTAGAGGACCAAGGATGCCACTATGAGATGGTATCTTCTAGACAGGACAGGTAAGATGCACCCATGAAATCTCAACAACACTGCTATCTAAACTAGATATTCAGAGAATAGGGAGAAACCACTCTGGTCCCACCCCTAAATGATGAACTACAGGTAATCAATGGCTGCTGTAATTGGAAAAATCAGTTTTCTTCAATGACAGTCTCACTGATATGTTATTCAATTCCAAGTGGACTGCTGTAAACATGTGTACATACATGTATTTATAACTAGGCAAAATAGATGAAATACACACAGAATCACATACACATGTAAAAATATTAACTAAATAGGAAATCGTGAGAGTGGGGATATTGATGGGTACAGTACTCAGTAAGAAATTATTTAAAACATTTTAATTAACATTTTACAAATCAACAAAGACATCTCAGCTCAGACTGAATGGCATGGTGAGTGGTCTGTGTTGAGTGCTATCCCTTAATAAGAAGACCTGGGAATCCAGGCCTGGGCACCTCTGCCAGAGCTGCAGGATTCTTCT
>NW_023411175.1:0-5694 GCF_903995425.1 Onychomys torridus
TCTGCCTCCTGGAATGCTGAGATTAAAGGCATGCCACCACTGCCCAGCAAGCAGTTTTGTAGTAGAGGGAATGCTTAAGCTGCAGAACAAGGCATGCAGAACTTCATCCCAGGACCAGCCACACCATGAAGGATGGACACAGCTGCAGGACTTCATCCCAGGAGTTCAGGAGCCAGCTGCCCCGTTTCCCCCAAGAACCAATCGACATCCACTATTCAGCCTGAAGCAGTCTTTGAGAGAAACAGCGCCCCATACCCATCCATCCACATTTTTCTCTTTTTTTCTAAGAACAAATGAGTTGGGAATGATAGAAAATAACAACATGTCCACACGGTTGGGCTTGCCCGGCAGACTGCCTAATTATTTCCGGTTCAAAATAGCCATTTCCAGGTCAGAACATCTTGCGTGGCTAGGACTCCATGGCTTTACATGGTTACGTAAAGCATGCAAGCATGGCCATGTAATCTAAGCACATGCATGGAGTAGCCACATGCAGTCCTGTACGCATGCATGGCCTACTCTTTAAAAAGCCAGTGCCATTTTGCATAGGTCTCTCCTCTTCTCTTCTCTCCTCTCCTCATGTGTGTGCTTCACACAGGCCTGTTACCTCTATCCTCTATCCTGTATTAATAAACAGCTCTTCTGTGGATTTGTTGTGTTCGGGACGTGTTCCTTGTGGGGTAAGAACACCGCCTAAATAACTAACAGTGGGAAAGGCTATTTCCACTCTCTCCATACACACCCCATGGAGAGAGTTCACTCTTTTGCTTCTCCTACCTCCTGGAGCTCAAAGGCCAGAAGTTAGGTGAGGAGCAACTCCTGTCTCCTAACTGAGCCACAATGGTCAAGAACCCTATATCCCTCAGATCCTGGAGCAAATGAGGGGATTCATTTGATTTAGTGTCACTGCTGGCTACACGCTCAATACAGTCTTCAAGGATGGCAAACAGTGTTGGAAGGACACAGCATTATTTTAAATAAGTGACAACAATTTTATTTAACTAGTGAGATATTGAGTATCTCACTTGGGACCGGCTCATTTAAAGGTTTTAGGTGTTAAAAGAAAAACCATTCAGGCCTGGAGAGATGGCTCAACTGTTAAGAGCACCGAGGACCTGAGTTCCCAGCACCCACATGGTAACTCACAACCATGTGTAATGAGATCTGGTGCACTCTCCTGGCCTGCAGGTATACATGCAGGAAGAACATTGCACACATAAATAAATAAATAAACCCTTAAAAAATCATTCAGTAAATAACCATGGAGTGATACGTTGATATAACAAAAAATGTGAAGGTGGCATTAGGACTGACAGATTTGGGGACACTCTTACTTAGGTTTTAGGATTTAGAGTAAGGCTGGGCATTAGATGGGGGAAGATGTCATAGCCTAAAGAAAGATGCATACATGACCATGTAGCAACAACTCCCAACCTGACATGGAAACACTGGTCCATACATTGTAAGGCATTAAGCATGTAAACAGCCCCTGACATGATAGTGCTGGGTCCTCAGTGCTGTAAGGTGCTGAGCATGCCGAGCAGTTCTTGAGCTAACATGAAAATACTGGGTCCTCAGGATGTAAAGCATTGACTGTGTAGGACAGCCCCTAAGCTGTGTTGGTTACTTTGCTATTACTGTGATAAGATACCATGACCAAGACAAGTTATGAAAGAAAGTGTTTCAGAAGCTTAAGTCTATGATAGAGGAGGAAAAACATGGCATGAAATAGCAGAGAACTTCCATCTAGATCCACAAATGGAAGAGCAAGAGAGATAGAGAGAGACAGAGACAGAGACAGAGACTCACTGGACATGGCACAAGTCTTTTGAAACTCAAAGCCCAACCCCAGTGACACAGCTCTGCCAACAAGGCCCCATCTCCTAATCCTTCCCAAACAGTCCCACCTACTGGTAACCAAGCAATCAAATACATGAGCCTATGTGGGTCGTTCTCATTCAAACTGCCACCTAAGCTAGCCTGGTAATGCAGGAACTTCATGTTGTAAGGTATTTTGTTGGGAAGTGTTATCTTTATCTAGGTCACAAATGAAATTCTTCAAATATGCAAACAAGTGTTTTCTTAGTATTTTTAATTCTTTTTAAACATTCAGTTTAAAGTGCTACTTCCTAAAGTTTTACATTTTGATTGGGCAGTACCCAGCCATCAGGGCATGATGAAGTACTTTCAGTCATTATGCAAGTCACTAGGACTTACCCTTAACTTAACCTGTCAGAAACTGAATTCCTGCTATCCTAGATGGGCTGCTACATTTTTAAAATAGAGTAATTATATAAACAAACTAAAGCAACTTCAAAAGAGAAGTGAGCCCCTTCAGATATTTGGTCTAGGTTTTCGTTCTCTGCAACAATGACCATCAAAGACTCATAAATCACTGGAAAATTAAATATGACACTTTCCCTGGCTTTCTCTTCACTGTTGCCCAGACTTAGCAACAGGAGCTTTCATGGCAGACTGTTGAAAACAGGGCTGATAAGATAACCATAATTAGGTCTTAGAATAGACATTAGATCAAGAAATTATGGACTGCCTCTTGTTCATAAAGGGAGGGGCCTCATTTCCTTCTGACAATCTCTTTTTCAAAATTCATATTTTTTAATGGTGATGTTTTTTCCTAGCCAAGCAAGGCATGCCCTGGGTCCTCCTTAAACAACCCAGCGGAATTGTGACTCATCTCCATGGTCCACTGACCTATCATAATCTCACCACTGAGCATTCTGAAGGACAACATGGTCAAAAGACTACATGGACCTGAGAAAAATTCCTTCTTAAAGTTTGATTTTTAATTGTATGTATGTGTGTATGTCTATGTGTAGGTATGTGCAAATAAGGGTCAGGGCCTGTGGAGGTTGGAGGTCTTGTATACCCTTTGGAGTTGAAATTTGTGTGACAATTCACTGCCTGGAGTTGCAGACAGTGTGAGTTACTTGATATAGGTACTAGGAACTGAACTTGGGTCCTCTGAAAAACCAGTAAGCATGCTTTTTTTAAATTAAGAGATTTCTATTCATTTTACATACCAATCACAGATTCCATTGTCCTCCCTCCTCTGGCCCCCCAGCCTTCCTCCCCAACCCACCCCTTATTCCTACCTAAACCAAGGCAAGGTCTCTCCTGGGGAGTCAGAAGATCCTGTTTTCTCTGCCTGGAAGCCTCTTAATCCTCACCCAATGGATCTCAGCTGAACTGGTGCTAAAAACCTAAAAGCTTAAAGGGCTCTAGTTCCTGGTTTTTATGGTTATATATTTTTCTGCTTCCTACCATTACTTCCTTGGATTAAAGGTATGTGCCCCCATGCCTGGCTAAGTTTCCAGTGTGGCCTTGAAATCACAGACATCCTGCTGGAACTCTGCCTCCATAATGCTAGGATGAAAGGTGTATGTGCCACCACTTTCTGACCTCTATGTCTATCTAGTGGCTGTTCTGTTCTCTGACCCCAGATAAGTTTATTAGGGTACACAATATATTGGGGGACACAATATCATCACAGTGCTCATCAATGAAGGAAGTCAGAACAGGAACTCAACTCAAACAGGGCAGGAGCTGATCCCTAGGACACAGAGTGGTGGTTCACAACCTATGAGTCATGAACCCTCTGGGGTGCTGCTGAGGTCCCCTTTCATAGGGTCACATGTCAGATATCATGCATATTGGATATTTGCATTTCAATTCATATCAGTATCAAAATTAAAGTTATGAGTAGTGACAGAAGTAATTTTCTGGTTGGGGTCACCACAACTTGACCAACTGTATTACTGGGTCCCAGTATTAGAAAAGTTGAGAACCATTTCCATGGAGGAATGCTGCTGACTGGTTTGGTATTCATGTCTTGCTCAACCTGCTTTCTTATAGAATCCAGTACCTCCATCCCTGGATGGTACCACTCACAAGGAGTTTGTCGACTCTCTTTAGACTGGTCGTCTCTGGTATGCTGTCTGGATCTCAAAAAAAAAAAAAAAAAAAACCTCAAGTGAGGTACCCAAGACCCAGAAATATAAAGATGGTATGTACTCACTTATAAGTGGATATTACCTGTAAAGTAAATGATAACCATGCTATAATCTACAGACCCAGACATGCTAAATAACAAGGCAGGCTCAAGGATGCAGGGGTACATGAATATCCCTGGGAAGGAGGATTAGAATAGACATCATGGATGGAGGAGGTGGTGGTAGGGGCAGGTAGAGGAAATTAGGTGGGTAAAGAGGGATGGAGAGAGTACTGGGAGAGACAACTGGAATTTGGAGGAGGCATATCATGGACATGCAAAAACCTAGTACAATGGAAATCCCCATAAATCTTTGAAGGTGACCCTAGCTAAGAATCCTAGAAATGGGGATATGGAGTTTGAACTGGCTATCTCCTGTAATCGAGCAAGATGTCCAGTGAAAGTAATGTGACAGCAATCTAGCCACATAACCTTCAACCTACAATTGGTCCTTCCTCTAATACGTGCTGTGGTAAAGGTTTGGCTGAAATTGTGAGAGTGGCCAAATAATTACTTGTCCAGCTTGAGTCCCATGCCAGGAGAGGGAAACCTTCCCTCACAGTACCTGGAGAGCCAGGACCCAAAAATCAAAAGCAAGGAAGGATAGAACTAAATATGCCTCACAAAAAAATCAATGAAATGATTCTTAATTATATTCTGCTATACTCATAGATTGGTGCTTTGCCAAATTTTCATCAGAGAGGCTTCAACCAGCAATTGATGGAAAATATGGCAGAGACCCTCAGCCAAATATTAGGCAGGGCTTAGAGAATCCTGTAAAAGGGGGAAGAAAGGATTGTAAGTGCAAGAGAGGTTAAGAAGAACCCCTACAGAATCAGTAACCTGGGCTCACGAGAGGCCCTCACAGAAATTGGATCTGACATGGGGACGGCCATCATGGAAACTGACCAAGGCACTCTGCATATATGTGACAGCTTGTGTGGTCTAGCACAGATCAGGTGCTGTCCTTTGACTCCTCTCTGCTGGCTTTTGGGAACATAGAACTCACACTGTGTAATCCCCATCCAGCCTCTAACTTGATATTGCCATTTGTTTGGTTGATCTCGTTTACTGAACATGAAATTGAGGATTAGATGGGGGTGGATAAGAGGGGAGCTAGGTATGGGACTGGGAGTGAGGGTAGAGCGGAAAACAGCAATCAGGTTGTAACATAAATTAATTTAATTTAAAAATGAAAAAAGGGTTGGCCATGGTTGTGGTGTCTCTCACCTCAAACCCATTAAAACACGGGTTCAATCAATGAGCCAAACACAGTACATTCAAAAGGGTTCTGTGTTACATGAATAGCACCGTTTGTTAGGCTACGTCATGCCGACTCACACAATACATTCACCTAAAGTGTAGTGATTAAACTGATCTCTAGTCTCACATAGTTCATTAGCACCATGAGTTACGCAATTAAGGGGTATTGTCCCACAGCATATGGACCATGACTGTTGGTTACTTCCCCAGGACCACCACTGCTGTGGATATCACTCTGTGTAAATAAAATGCTGATTGGCCAGTAGCCAGGAAGGAAGTATAGGTGGGACAAGCAGAGAAGAGAATGCTGGGAGTAGAAGGCTGAGGTGGGGAGAGCTGCCAGCCGCCACCATGAAAAAGATGTAAGGTCCCGGTAAGCTATGAGCCAAGTGGCAAAGTATAGTTTAATAAAAATGGGTTAT
>NW_023411176.1:0-53341 GCF_903995425.1 Onychomys torridus
GATCTTCCTGCCTACAGCTCACCTCCCAGGGGCTAAGATCACAGAGCGAAGATTAGCTCAGTGGGTAAAGGCAGTTTGCTTGGCAAGCCTGATGACCTAAGTTCAATCCCATGAGCCTCATGGTGGATGGAGAAAACTGACTCCCACCCGGGAAGTTGTCCTCTGACCTCCACACACTGGCACTCATACCTTCCTCTCACCCCTAATATACATGCATGCACACACAAATAAATGAAAAGACAATTGTAGTCATAATAAAAATAAAGTGATAGGAATGCACACTGTGATGCCTAACCTGGGCTACAACTGGTCTTTTTTGTTTTGTTTTGTTTTAATTTCTGTCTGTCTGTCTGTCTATCTTGAGGCAAGGTCGCTCTGTGAAGCCCTGGCTGTCCTGGAAACTCACAATGTACAACAGGCTGGTCTCAAACACACAGGGTTCTGCCCGCCTCTATAGGGATTAAAAGCATGCACCGCCTTACACAGCCTAGGCTACAATCTTAAAGTGACTTTCCACGTAAGGTTTTGTTCAACCCTTCCCTGAGGAACTAACAAGTATTTTGCAGTTGCAGAAACTATGGCTAAGTGATGGGAAAGAGATTTCCTCAAAGTCAGGATCTAGGTGTCCTGGCCCGTAGTGGGAGGCAGAGTCCACACCCTGCCACGGTTTTCTCCCGGCTTTTCCTAGTGACAGGTGTAGGTTGGTGGCTGGAAGAACTGGGGTGGTCTGTGCTGATGTCCAGCTCAGCACCAATGGCTGGTTTTGCTGGTGTCAAATGCTGTGTCATCATATTTTGATGTCACCCTCTCACCCCCCATCTGGTGGTTAGAGAACCATTCTCAGAAGAATGAGTTTTCCTCCCCAGCTGGCTGCTGGGGCTGCCCAGCTCCCAGGCTGGAATGGGCATGGGAGAGAATTTGACGCATCCCGGGAGTGGGGCGGCATCATTCAGAGTCCCTGCTTCTAGCAGTACTTCTGTTTGCAGCCCTGGGTGGGGCACGTCAGCTCTGGCCATCTAATCCCCAGTCAGCCTAAGGGGTTGGGGTTCGGGATGGACAGACAGCAGGCACCTGGCAACCCTCTCAGTGTTGCAGAAAATCTAGTACAGCTGTCTGGCCACCAATGAGTGTGAGATCACCAAACAAAGATGGAAGTTCTGCCAGGCCTGCTGCTTCATGAAATGCCTCAAAGTGGGGATGCTGAAGGAAGGAAGGTGGCCCGCAGCGAACTCCCTGTGCCAGGGCTCTGCTCAGTTTGTCACGGTGGGGAGTGATAGGCCTGTGTGTGGATACCTACAGGCCCAGGGCCTTCTCAAGGGGTGTGTGTGCCCGCACACTTGGGGCTATACTGTCTTTTATGATGGCTGCTGTGCCATGTGGGCAAGTAAGATAGAAGTCGGGAGGTGAGGATCCTATTTGGAGCCTTAGCTGGTAGCTTGTAACCAGGGAAGTCCTCACTTGGGCTAGGACTTCCCCTTCCCCCATCCCATCTTGGCAGGTGCGCTTAGAACTCTTGGTGCTCCCTTGGGTTTGGGGGTGGGTAATAGCAAACTCCTGGCTGGTGAGGAGTGGTCCTTTCTTCTAATGGAGTTCAGGGCATGTCTCTTGCCTGGTAAGTGTTTCCCCAACCAACACCATTTGTCATCCATCTCCACTTCTGGTTCTCCCCCCTGTTACCTTTTCCTCTAGAGTCATTTGGTGTGTTAGGTTTCCATTGGGTGTAATAGTCAGAAGTCATATGCACCAACTGGGCTGTTTTTAGTTCCATCAAAATGTGTGTTTTCTTTTTAATCTCTTGGCCATTTAGATTTTAATTTTTATGTATGTGTGAGTTTCCACATGTATATATGTGTATACCTGGTGCCCTTGGCTGTCAGAAAAAGGCATGTGATCCCCTGGAAGTAGTTGTAAGTTGCCATGTGGGTGCTGGAAACGGAACCCCGGTCCTAGATTGAATTGACTAAAGCATGGTGATAATAACATTGTGGCATATTGTGCATCTTTTTTACTTTGAAAGTGGCCACTGGGAAGTGTGAGAGGGGGCTCATGGTGTGGAAGGCTGCGGTAGGGCCATTCCTCACCACTTATGTGGACCTACCTGGTTTGAATCTTGTTCAGTTCCATTTTGGGAATAGGCTGTGTGTGTGTGTGTGTGTTCGTGAGTGTTATAGTTTCACATACACACACAACTGTATGTGCACCTGTGACTCCCTCAGAGATCCAGTGAAAATTCTTATAGAGCACCTTCTGCACCTTAATCCTTCATGAAGGAAACAGGAAGTTTATGGGGATAAGGAGCAAGACAAGCTAAGTAGAAGACAAAGACTGTTTGGGGTGCCTTCTTCCCTGGGAAGGGCAAGGTGGGGTTGCTTGTCTCCCAAACCTAGCTCAGCCTTTGGCAGGCCCAGAGCTTCCCCACCCCCTTCCCCCCTCCACTGTGCCTGCCTGGAAATGTCCTCCTCTGAGCTGTTTGCCTGTGAGAGAGCTTGGATAGGGCTTGGAAATATTCTGAGTGGTTTGTCTCCTCACCTGGGCCTAGTTAGCATCTGCATCTATGAAGCAGCAATTGGGGCAGCTTCCTGCCAACTCTTGGGTCTGCAGTGCACTGGGCTGTAAGGTCCTGTCTTGGTTCCAGGTCTGCTGCCTTGATGAAACACCATGCCCATAAGCAATGTGGGGAGGAAATGGTTTATTTGACTTAGAATTTACATCACTGTTCATCACTGAAGGAAGTCAGGACAGGAACTCAAACAGGGCGGGAACCTGGAGTTACGAGCTGAGCTGAGGCCACAGAGGGGTGCTGCTGACTGGCTTGCTCTCTATGGCTTGCTCAGCCTGCTTTATTACAGAACCTAGGAACACCAGCCTGAGGATGGCATTACCTACAAGGGGCTGAGCCCTCCCCGTTCATCGCTAATTAAGAAAATGCCCTGTACCCTTGCCTATACCCTGGTTTTATGGACGCATTTTCATAATTGAGGTTCCATCCTCTCAGAATGAAGGGGTTCAACACTCCCACTCCTGCAATTGAATCTAGATTTCAGTTCTCTGAGAAGGGCAAAACTGGCAGCTCTCCCCATCGAGGGCTGTTTATCCAAAATAACTTTATATCAGGGACAAGGAAGAGGACAAACAGAAGGTCTAAGTCAGTCAACCTCACAGTTTCTCAAGGAATGACCTGTCCTGCATGCCACGTTATTAGGTAGGACCCGAGGCAGCACCTCCTGAAAGACCAGTGGGAGCAAGAGAGAAAGGAGACCAGGTGCATAAACAAAGACAGAGCCAGTCTGAGTCGCGTCAAGGTCACATTTCTTGCAAAGGGAAGCAAGCTTATATACTGGTGGGTATGAGGGTAAGGGAGGGAGATGAAAAGGGAGATGAAAAATTGTTAGAAAAGGGTCAGGGTGAGGTCTCTTTGGTCCAATGCTTGAGCAACCGATCGATAAAACACATTGCAGGAAGTTAATCTAAAAGTACATTTTGTGGGAACGGTTGTTTTGTAAGTCAAGGGAGTAGTTATGCCAGATCATCCAAGCAAGAAAGGTCAAGGCGCAGTCATCCAATTTTAGATTCCCAACAAAGGGAAAACTCTGCAGCCCCCTTCTGATTCACAAGCTTGTGCAAGTATGTCCAAAAATGATAAGAATCCACCTCAGCCAATAAAAAGTATACTACTGGAACTGCTGCTTGCTTAACCAATTTTGTATGAGATGACCTAACTGTCCCTAAACCCCTCCCCCTTAGTTGTGCGTAAAGAGAGACTGCATGCTCCTCTCGGGGTCACTGCCATTTTGTACAAGTGTTGACCCCTGCATGCTGGATTATTAATAAGTGTTTTTTGCTTTTACACACTATTGGAGTCCTTGGACCCTTACAAGATCACTTTAACTTGTATCAAGTTGACATCAAACTGCCCGGCACAAATCCCTTTTTCATGCGTTGTTTCTTAACCCCTTTGGGGATATGCCAGCTGCTGTTTAAGGGCTCTTTGGAGGAAACAGCCTCTTTTTAGTTTGAAATGGGCTTTGCTGGGCCTGCTGAATGCAAAACAATGTTTCATTCTGCTGTCCAGTTTTGGTCTCAGTTGTGTATAGGTGTGACCCAGATAAATGGTGGACTAGGTCCCCTGCCTCCCACACCAGGCTCTTTCTGTTCCCGAGCATCCTGGTGTTCTCAGGTGAGGAGACCCACAGAGGTATGCCCTTGGTGCTGGGAATCTGAGGGTGTCTAGGCTTTGAGGAGACTCCTTCCTTCTCAGCCCCAGAGATGGAACTGCTGCCACTTGTTCTGGAAGCTGAGGGAGACACCAGGTCAGACTGGAGCCCACAGTGCAGAGACTCCCTGGCTGGAGTATGCCTCTCTGCCTGCTTTCTCGAACTCAGGGAATCAGAGGGAAATGCAAACCTTTACCATGATACAGCCTGCAGGGGCTGGAGTGAGGTGTCTGCCCCACCTTCAGCCACCCTCTAGCTTGACAGGATCAGGGCCCAGATCTGGATCTTCCTGTCTCATGCTCTGCCCCACACACTCTGCATGACAGGGAAGGGATGGGTGTGTGTGAATGGCTGTGGTTGGGGGGGAGGTAGCAGTCAATCCCCAGACAGTTGCAATGTGCAGGATTCTCTTTAAGGGTTATCAAGTGCTGGGAAAGAGGAGGGCACTTTTTAGTGGTCCCCAGAAAGGGTCTCACCCATGACAGGAGAGACATGACTAAGCACACTGAAGGGTCGTAGTGGGACATCCCTAGACTGGTTCCTGGAAAAGAAGGCAGTAGATGATGGGCATCTCCAGTGGCAGGAGTAGGGTGCAGTGATCCCCCGAGTTGCCTCAACTCCAGGACTGGCTCCCCGCATGTCAGCCAGATATCCCCAGGCTGATGATGTACTGATCCTGATGCAGCTATTAGGGAGCTTTGCCTGAAGGAGGAAGGGAAAGTCATCAGGGCACACACCACCTTCCTTCCAGTGCTGACAAGCCTGTATCTGAAAGGGAAAAAAAAACGGACAGGAAACCTCCTGAGTGTGGGTGAAGCTGAGCTCCTAGCTCAGTGTGAATCCCCACAGAGCTCTGTGGTACCTGGCATCAGAAGCTCTGTGGGGACCAGCCTCCTGGGAGAAGCAGGCTGTCTGCAGGCATCGGGGTCCCTGTCAGGTAGAGCTCTTGTCGGCCATCCTGACTCCTGCTTTTGTTTGGGTGTCCCTTGCGATGATGTGTACAAGGTCTGGTCCCCAGGGCCAGCACCGCCCATCCCCCTGTCCCCTCCTTGTCTGCCCCCCATCTTCCTCAGTCTCTGACTTGATTCTGGAAGCAACCTCACTCTTTCTGGTGCTCCTTCCTGTGTTAGGGTCTCACAGTTGGCTGGGCAGCGACAGGGGTTCCTGAGTCTTAAAGGGAAGCAGGGAGTGTAAAATCTCTTTTCCTCTTGACCATCTACGTGTCAGAAACTCATGTACCTCCTTCTACCTAGCAACTCAAGATGTCTCCAATAGCTGTTTCTTAATAGCAAAATGGTCCATGAAGCTGATCCATGATTTACGGGCTCCTGCCATGACTAGAGATGAAGTCAGATGTGTGGTGTCCTCCGACTCATGATCAAAGCATATCAGATGCTTCAAGTGGTTAGAGACTGATCTTGTTTTCCACGTGGCTTCCTTTGGCTTTGTCCTGTCTATCCTTGGATGACTGGATCGGTCAGTGGCTAAAGGCATCACCCCATGTCTTTATGCAGATGCATTGTACGACAACTCACATTTTAAGGGAAAGTCATCCTTTTCTCTGTATGCAAAATCGAATGCAAAATGTGATGTGGGTTCAGAGCTGGTGAATGGCATTCTCTTTGTCATTCTCAAACTTAGCGCTCCCTGAACCTCCTTCCTTTACCTCCTTCAAAACCTGTTGGTCATTACCAGGTAAAGGTGAGGACCCAGAGGGACAGCTGGGACATTTACCTTAGTGTGTAAGCAGCTCTATGGCAATATTCAGCTTGTGTTATACTCACTCAGATTCACACATCTTTTCTACAGCTGCCCACTGAGTTGAGTGAAGCAGCCTAGACCTATTGATCTTCCTGAATTTGTTGGTGGGGCACCAAGGAGGTGGCATTACATTAGGCAGATCCTCTCTGAGTCTGGAATCTGAATGGAATGAGATGGTGCCTGGCATCTCAGCTGTGGACTGATTCAGTCTGCAGACCAGAAAACCCACTTGCTGCATCTATATAGTGCCCCCAGCTCTGGGACTTGAATACTTCACACTAGCCAGCTTGTCCCTACCCACCCCACCTTCTCTTCTCCTCATTCACCCTCCCTCCAGCCACTACTGCTCCCCCCACCCCACTCAGCCCTACTTGCCTCTTCCCAAGTGTTTTCTGAAAGATACTTGATTTTAGCTGGGCTGATGGCCACACAATATGCTTTCAGTCTCTTTGTGCATGTTGGGAAAGGAGAAAGCTTCTCTAGGGATTCTGGGTAATTGGGTTAGTGGCCAGCTCATGTCAGAAAATTAAAAGGAGGCCCTCATCAGGTTCCTGCTGCATGGGATCTAATGGTTTTGTATTTATAGCGTGCTCTGTCTCTAGTCCGTGCCAGAAATACCACTTTTCTGGTCTTGTGAATGAAGGAAGAGAAATTCTTTTGCTTTTCCAAAGTACATTAATGTTTTGGAACAAACCAACTCTCCAGCATGTCAGAGGACAGCACTGAGCTACTTTGTAGCCAGTAGACATGTGTGCTTCACCATCCCCTCTTGATAGCTCACAAGATCTTCCCAAAGCCTCCTGAATACTCAGGCGCACTGACCCCTTCCTGGACAAGTGTTGATTGAATACAGACAGCTGCTTCTGGCTGTGTTGAATTCTTATTATGGTTCGCTCTAGGCATTCGACACTGGAGCATTGGATCACAGGTTCAGCCCATCTGGTCGGAACCCCGCTTGACCATTTAGCAGCTCCCTGGGAAAGCTACTTAAGCCTTCATAAGCTTCACTTCTCTCCTGGAAAATACCACTCAGAGTAGTGGCCATAGTCATCTTGTTCTCCTCTTCTCCAGGAATGTCTCTGGGCTTCTACCATGATGCCTTATGTTGATCATTGATTAGAGACAGTCTTCATGTAATAGCATTGATGTTTGTTTCATTTTGTTTGTAACTGATAGGTAACTGCATTTATGGGGCACAGTGTTGTGCTTTGCTTTATATGTTATAGGAAGATTCAGTCAAGTTAATGGACATACTTACCACATCACCAGTTTATTTGTTTGGTGGTCTGTGTTGAGAACTACAATTCTGTATTAGTCTGGTCATCTATGGTGCATCATTTTGTTCAGTGGGAGCTCAGGGAGTGCAATGGGGCACAGACTTAGCCTTCCTAGCTCATGGGGCTCTCTTTGATTAACATCTCCCCTTTCTTAAAGCTCCCAAGGTGATTCCCCTTCTGTGACCTGTAAAGCAGCCCTATGGGGTCCCCAATCACCTATCTGTCCATACTTACCTGATGCTCTTGCTTCATATTGTCTTGGAAATGAAAACAGTAACATAAAAAATTTTCAATTAATTAATTAATTGTAGGGCTGAGATCAAACCCAGGGCCACATGTATACCAGGTGAATACACCATCTGAGATAGAACCCCAGCCCTCGGCCAGGGTCTCACTAAGTCACTTGGGCAGGTCTTGAACTGTGACTCTCTCTGTCCTGGCCACCAGGGATGCCACCAGGCTGGGCCAAGTAGAAGGTGTTTTTATTCCTTCCAGTTAGTGAGTACATCTGCCTCAGTCCCTTGTGGCGATTTCGTGATTCTCATTATTTAGAATGTAGTAGTTCAAAGGTCGCTGGCTTTTGAGGACAAGGTAGCAGCTCTACCATCTCAGCCTGTGACCCACTAGACTCACGACCCCAGTTCTCACAGCTAGCCAGGACAAGGGGTCCTTTCATTCACAGGCTTTCGGTAGAGCCGAATCACATGGACACCCAACTCAGTGAACGAGGCAGGGGGTGGAGCTCTTTTTAGCTGGGATGCTGTGGGCTTGGTGAAAACGCCGTTGGTATGGAAGAAGGGAATGTAGAGGACACACATCTTCAAAAATATTTTCTTAACATTTCTTTGTTTAGTGTGTAGTGCAAATGTATGGAGGTCAGAGGTCAGGTTTTGGGAGTCAGTTCTTTCCTTCCTATATGTGGGGCCCAGGTTGTCAGGTTGGAGAGTAGGCACATTTACCTGCTGAGCCGTCTCAGCAGCCCTGGACTGGTGTGGTTGAGAGCCTGTGCTGAATAGGAATATTGGCACCTCCACCGAAGTAAGGCAGAAAGCACTCTTCCAGGTCACCTAACAATTTCCCCTTTGCATTTTTTTCTCCATTCTTGTAGGGAACCATTTGCCTTGCTTTTGTGTTATTTTCTCTTTGCCTGTCTCTGTATGTTCATCATTGAGATTTTTGTTTGTTTGTTGAGATGGGGTTTCTTTCATTTTGTATCTCAGGGTGACCGGAGCTCTCAGCCTTCTTCCTGCCTCCGTTTCTTGAAAGCTGGAATTACAGGGAGGAGCCGTCAAACTTAGCTTCTAGTTTTATTTGTCTATTTTGTCTTCTAGTTTTTAATGAAATTATACTAGTGAGGTTTTGTTTTTGTTTTTGGTGGGAGGGATTGTTTGGTTTTTCAAGACAGGATCTCACTTTGCTGGAATCCACTTATGAGGTATTTTTTGTTATTGTATTTTTTTAAGATTTTTAATCATTCACGTGTGACTAGGTATACTGACATGTAGCCTTTAGTCCCACACTTGAGAGGTAGAGGCAGACTGGTGAGGCTAGCCTGGTTTGCATAGTGAGTTTCTGGACAGCCTGAGACCCTACCTCAAAAACAAAACCAAACAATTTATGTGTGTGTGTCTGTGTGCTATGTGTTGATGGGTACCATTGTAAGACAGTAGAGGGCATTGGATTCCCTGGAGCTGGAATTACAGACAGCTGTGAGCCCTCTGACACAGCTGCTGGGATTCAAACTTGGGTCCTCTGGAAGAGTAGCAAGTGCTCCTAACAGCTACGACACCTCTCCAAACCTAAGATTCTGGACCATGGTAATCAGTAGCTCTGAAGTGGATGCTGCTTCTTGGATACTTTATTTTTCATTTCTTCAATGTAGAAGCCAGGTAAAATTATGTTTTGCAGGCCATAAGTGCTCAGCCCCACTGATATAATGATAAGTTGGGCTGTGTTTCAGAGGTCAGAGGCTGGACTTGGTCTTTGAATGAGAGTCTACTAATTCCTTTCCTTCTCTGCCACTGATGCGTGCCTTTGGGGCTTGTGGGCACTTGGTGTCAAGGGAGCATGCCACTTTTGCTTGTTTCCAGATGCACATGTGCAAGAGTTATTAGCACCCAGGAGAGGGGTTTGGAAGTTTGGAATACGTGTCTTCAGCTCAGTGTGTGTGTGTGTGTGTGTGTGTGTGTGTGTGTGTGTGTGTGTGTATGTGTGTGTTTGTGTAGTATGTAGTATGTATATAGGTACCAGTGCATAAGACCGAAGAGGACACTGGCTATCTTGCTTTACCACTTTAGGCAGACCCTTGCAAGCTGCAGTGGTCTAACTGTCTGTCTGCCTTACACAGTGCTATGTTAGAAGCCACATTTGCTTTTTACATGGGTGCTGAACACTTTTTTGAACCTGAGTCCTCATATCTGTGCAACATAGTACTCCTAACCACTGGGCTGTCAATCCACCCTGAAACCCGATTTTATATTGACATGATGGTTGAACCCAGGGCTACTCATGTACCAGACAGTCATTGACAGATTTTAATGATATATCTATTTTAGTTTTAATTATGTACATGTAGGAGGAGCAGGGTCTATACATGTGAGCCCAGGTAAGAAGGAGGTAAGAAGGTGGCATTGGATCCCCTGGAGCTAGAATTACAGGTGGGTTGTGAGCCACTAGGATGTAGGTACTGGGAACCGAACTCAGGTTCTCTGTAGAGCAGTAAGTAACCACTCCTAACAGCCAAGCCATTTCCCCACAGCCCTGGGGAGTTTAATGTTGGATTTTCTCTTTTTAGATGCTTGTTTAGTTTTGGTTTTAGAGACAGGATCTTGCCTTGTAGTGATGGCTGACCTCGAATTCATGGCCTCTCTCCTGCCTTCACCCTGAGTGCTGTGTTTTGTTTTTTTAAGACAGGATTTCTCTGTGTAGCTCTGGCTGTCCTAGAACTCACTCCATAAGACTAGGCTGGCCTCAAACTCATAGGGATCCACCTGCCTCTGCCTCCCCAGTGCTGGGATTAAAGCTGTGAACCACCACTGCCTAGAGTTTTAAGCATGGAACACCACACCTGCATCATTTTTCTTTATTTTCTTGAGGCAGGGTCTCACTGTTGAGCAGTGCTTGCCGTTCCTCTGAGCGATGCTTGCCGTTCCTCTCCACAGTCAAGACTGGTCCAAATAAGTGTCTTCTTTTTATGGACCCGGACTGTGACCTAAGTACATCTCTCTGGCCCTGTTCCTTCTCAGCCCTGATGCAGCCAGAGAACTCTCTTTGTTTGTTTGATTGATTGAGACAGTCTCTCACTATAGCCCTGGCTGACCTGGAACTCTGTGTGTGGACCAGGCTGGCCTGGAACTCAGACATCCACCTGCCTCTGCCTTCTTCTAAGAGTTGGGTTTATAGATGTGTGCCACCTCGCCCAGTTCAGAAGTCTTTTAAAAGCCACCGTGATAGTTTGTGATTTGTTTTCTACCTTCTTGAAGTTCTCTGTGGTTCTTAGAAAAATGCTGGAACATCTGACTGTGGGTTCAGTTCTGCACTGAGACTCAGCCATCATCTCAACCACCTCGTCCTGTCTGCATTCCCATCTATTCAGCTAGACCCTCATCAGCTTGCCTGCAGTCTCCAAGCATGGCAGACCTAATTCTCACCTCAGGGATTCCAGACAGTGCTCTCTCTCGGAGTGTGTTCCTGAAGGCAGGCTTCTCGTCCTTTCAGTCTGCACGTAGTGTGATCTCCCCCATCACCTGCTATCAGAGCCTCCTGTAGACCTTGTCATCGAACTTCTCCCACTCAGGAAATGACCTTGTTTATTTGTTTATGCACTTGGCTTATTTTGTGTACTCTGCCATCGCTAACACCCTTGTTTTTAATTCAAGAAATAGGGTGGCAAATTGCCTCTACATTGGACTGTCAGCTCCAGGGTGGCATTGCAGTAGAGCACATGATTGAAAGGCCCCAGTGGAGTATCTGAGACCAGCAGGCTGTGGTGGCATGATTGATTTGCAGTGTCTAACACAAGCAAGGAAATGGAAAGTGGTGCCCCAGTGACAGGACCTGCCATGCGTGATCTGGCCCAGCTGTGCTTCAGTGACTTTCCTAGGGAGTCTGGGCTCCTTGTAGGAAGCTGGTCCTGCCTTCAGTATTGGTTCCTTGCCCAGCAAAAGCCTGTGGCCCTCCCCAGCAAGGAGTCGAGTAGGGCCTGGTTGGACTAATTCTTCCCTGTTGGGGTAGTTTTAGACCTCAGCAGTGGGAACACAGGGAGAACACAGGCTAACTGTCCTTAGTAGTGTGGTCCTGTGGGCCAGGAGGATCTTGAGGAGGAAAGAGTGACAGTGGACCCTGCTTCCAAGAATACTGGGGTTCCTCTAGCCATTCAGAAATCCTGAATCTATAAACAGTTGACAGGAGCCTGGGAGTATAAGGTAGAGCATTTGTTTGTTTATTTGTTTGTTTGTTTGTTTTTTATCCACTAGGAGATCCCTCCTCCCCCACCAACCTCTCACAGCTCTCTATCACCAGGTGGACTGGTTGGTTTTGTCAACCTGACACAAATCTAGACAGAGCTGGGAAGAAGGAATCTTAATTGTGAAAATGTCTCCATCATATTGATCTGCAGGCAAGTCTGTGGATGTATTGTCTTACTGTTTATATAGAGGCACTCAGCCCACAGTGAGTGGTGTCACCCCTGGGCAGTGGTCTGGGCGCTGTAAGAAAGAAGGCTGAGCAATCTGTGAGCAGCAAGCCAGTAAGCAGCACTCCTGAATGGTCTCTGCATCAGATTCCTGCCTTGAGTTCATTCCTTGGCTTGCCCCTGATGATGGACTGTATAACCTGTGAGCCAAATAAGCCCTTTGCTCCTGAAGTTTCTTTATAAGTCTTACTGCTTAACACAGCAGAAGAAAGCAAACCAGGATGCCAGGGTGATCTTGAACCCATAAGCCCACCCCAATGCCCTGCCCAGGAAGAATACTCAGAACCAAGAACTATATCATAAAGAACCAGACCCAGCATACAACCGCTGAAGAGCTTTGAAATGGTACTTGTAAAATATTCATCTGTCAGGTGGTGGTGGTGCATGCCTTTAATCCCAGCACTTGGGAGGAAGAGACAGGCAGATCTCTGTGAGTTTGAGGCCAGCCTGGGCTACAGAGCTACTTCTAGACAACCAAGACTAGACAAAGAAACCCTGGTGTGTGTGTGTGTGTGTGTGTGTGTGTGTGTGTGTGTGTGTGTGTGTGTGTGTGTGTGTGTGTGTGTGTGAGAAGGATATAGACAAGAGGTTCTGAACATGTGGGTCATGGCCCCCAGTTTTCATGGAGTGTCTCACAAAAGGAGTGGCACAAGACAATCAGAAAATACAGATATTTATGTTAATGGATAACAACAGTAGCAAAATTGCAGTTATGAAGTAGCAACAAAAATAATGTTATTCTTGGGGGTCACCATCACACAGGGAACTGTATTAAAGGGTGGCAGCATTAGGAAGATTGAGAACCACTGTTCTAGACAGTGTATGACTCCAGAGACCCCAGGCTCAGAGCCTTCAATGAGCAAGTCCTCCATTCTGAGCTGTTCCCTTCATGGCTGGCCATTCTCATCATGCAGGACACTTGGTCAACCCCAAATCCAGTTGCAGATTCTTCCTCTGTCATTCCTAGCAGTGTGACCCTGGTCTTGTGTGTACCAGGCTGGCCTTGAACTTCTCTGCATCCTAGAATAGGCTTGAATTTCTGACCATCTTACCTCCGCCTTCAGAGTACTGGGATTACAGGCAGGTACCACCACAAAGGTTTGTGCAGCACTGGATTGAACTCAAGGCTTTATGCATGCTAGGCCAGCACTCTACCATCTGAGCTATATGCCCAACCCTGCTTGACCTTTCTCTAGTCCTCTGTTTTCTCCTGATGACAGCCTTGGACTCTCTCTGTCCTCAGAATTGTCAAGGCAACTCAAATGTGAGATGAGCATGATAAGCTTTGTAAGCAGAGCCCTGGTCAGTCCAGGATATGCTCACTTCATAAAGAAGCTGAGCATGGCGGAGTCGGTGCTGCCAGTGGGATTTGAACAGGAAAAGTCTCAACCTTGATGACATTTTCAAGGTCAACAAGGAATCTTTCTTGGATTTAGTCTGGGACCAGAGTGAGGGAAGGATCCTGACTTCTAGGCTTTTCCTCCCCCTTACCCTGCCTTTGGTAAACCTCCCTTTGGGGCAGAGAAACACGTGATATTGGAGGTTAGCTCGAGACATGCTTGGAGCCAGGTGAAGGAGCATGCTTTAGCTAGTTATTTCTAGTACAAATGAAAGAAACTTAAACTGGCTGCCGCCCCAGTACAATCAGATATTTTTGCTTTGAAAGACTGGGATCCCGTCCAGCCTTGGAGGAAGGCTGCAAATGAGAAGCAAGGCAGGGGATAGCAAAAAGTGGGGAGTATTGCTTTTCCATTAAGAAAGAGTGAGTGGCCTGTTGGCATCATGGTGACCATTCAGTCAGTGCCTGATCAGGACCCCTGACATGCCTGCAGTGCATAACATAGGCCAGTAGGTGGGGCATGGTTTGAGATGCTCATCTCCTCCCAATGAAGCTTCTGGACCATCTACTGGGCCCTAAGTAGGCCCCCCCTGCTGGCTCTTGTCTGCCAGCCTACCATGATAAGGCTATCAAAGAAGGGTCAAGCAAGTGTGACTTAGCCAAGGCCAAAAGCTCTGACGTTGGCCTGGACGGAGGTGGCCACTGTGCTCCTCCTTTGCTATCATGCCTAACAATTTTAAATTCATTTTATTTTATTTCGAGATGGGGTCTCAAACTGTAGCTAAGGCTAACCCGAAACTCACTGTAAAGCCCAGGTTAACTTGGAACTCATTAATCCTTCTGCCTCAGCCCTACAAGCGCTGGCTGGAATTAAAAGCAGGAAGCCCGGACAACCTGCTACACATTGGGACCTAGAGCATACTAACTCTGCATTCTGGATTCCTACCCACCCCCTCCATGTTATCCAGCCTGCCTCCTGTGTCTGAACTTGAGAACTCCAGAAGCCTCAAAGGTAGAGCTGGACCACAGCTGCCTTTTGGTTTCTGGCTCATTGTACTCCGAATGACTGAGTAATATACATGTCTAGGCCACAATGGTTTGCCCATGGCCCCTCATGGCCATTGAGGATGTTCCCTGATGTGAGTTAGCTCCCATGAACAATACTGCAGTGAACACTGGCCTGTTTCTACTTCAGCTCTCAGGCGGGGTGAAAACCGAGGAGTAGTATTTGTCGTGATTCTGGGTAGGGTTTTCAGCTACCAACACATACAGCATTCTACACCGCCACCAGAATTTTACAGAAGTGTTTAAACTTTCCATTTTGAGAACATTGAGTTACAGTTGTGAGAAAATAGAGTAAGATTCCACATACCCTTCCCCTAGTTCCTTCGTCACAGTGTCTTGAAAATATAATACACTATACAGCCCAGATGCTGATGTACCATGACAGAACATCCTTAAGGATGAGATATTTTTAGTAGTGGTGTTAGCATTTATTTAACACTTACTGTTTGCCATTGAAGATTTTTCAAGTGCTCACATATTCATGACATAGGATTAAATAAGCTGTTAGCCCCATGAGGTAGGCACTACTACCTCATCTTAGAGTCCGAAGAAGTGGAGGTGCAAAGAGGTGAAGACCCTTACCCAGTTCCACTCCAGTAGCTGGGTGTGGTTTGATTTACCCAGCTCTGCCCCAGGCCACAGCTCATCCCTTTGTCTTATGCTAGGAGCTCCCACACTTCTCCAGGTGTCTAGCACTGGTCCAAACTCAACGAATCTGTTTGCCCAGGGCTGTAAATTGCATTGATTACCAATCCTTTTTGTATTCATGAGATACTGTTAAAGCATTAGATTTGTCTGTACATCTGAATGGGTTAAACAGTATCCAACAGTAGTTAAAACAGGTTACATGTTTTCTTTTGTATTTAGAGATCTGCAGTTGCTTTCAATTTTTCTGTCCCGTGTAGCCCAGATTGGCATTAAACTTGGCTATATAGTTAAGGATGACCTAGAAGTGTTGATCCTCCTGCCTCTCCTTTCCAAGCACTGGCTTTCTCTTCCTAGCAAGAAACCTGGGGTAACAATTGAGAGAGGTATTCCCCTACAGTTGAGGTTGTCAAGTGCTCAACTCTTTCTTCCGTGTTTTCAGTGGCCTGGAATGGCTGCTTCATGGCTGACTGCAAGGTGGTCCTCACAAATACCAGAGAAGCTGCTAGAACAGGTAACAGAATTGTTGGGACTGGCTGGAACTTGTTGCTTCCACAAACAACCTGCAGGCTCAAGGTGACATACTTCTTTGACTCCGTGTCTGGTGGTGGGAGCCTGTAGGAGGAAGGCCAGCTTGTGCCACTGCATCTGGTTTTAATAAAAACAGAAGCAGCGTACTGAGTGAATATAAAAAC
This sequence comes from Onychomys torridus, assembly GCF_903995425.1. Taxonomy (NCBI): domain Eukaryota; kingdom Metazoa; phylum Chordata; class Mammalia; order Rodentia; family Cricetidae; genus Onychomys; species Onychomys torridus. The sequence continues at coordinate 15,690 of NW_023411176.1, forward strand.
TCAATGGGACAGAAGAACAAGCATAGTTGGCTACTGTTTGCAGAGGCTTTCAGATATCCACTGTCTTTAGCCTTGAGGTACTGACAGTTCTCAGTCCAGAGCAGACTGTCACAATAAAAATAAAGGCAGAAAAGGCGGGAAGAGATAGAAAAGGCAGGGAGAGGTGGCATTAAGGAGCAGAAGGTAAAGACTGCTTGGCCTTGGAAGAAGAGTTTCCAGGAAAAGTTCAGGTGCCTGAAGGATTGACCTGGAGAATGTCAGTGTCGGCTCCAAGGCTGGGATGGAGCTTTGAAAGAACTTCATGAGGGAGGAGGGCCTGCCTTGGACAAATGGGACAGAGGGAAGTCGTGAGAGGAGATGTCTGAAATGAACACGTCAGCCACCCTGCTGGCCACCACAGATCAGTATGGGGCTTGTCTGGGCACACTCAGCAGGAGGCCTCAGGAGAGGCACATGGAGTGAACAGAGGGAGTCCAGAAAAGTTTTGAATTCCATGGCAGATCTCTGGAAAAGCCATGATCCAGGAAGGCCTTCCTGGGGAGGGTCCAGAGAAGTAACTGTTTCCAGAGCAGTGTCGGCTAGAAGGGCAAGGTCAATGGATTTGGAGGTTGGCACTGACTCTATGCTGGGATTAGTGCTCCACAGAGTGAGAAGCACAGGCCCATGTCCTCCACTCCAAATGATCATGACGAATCCTGACTGGTGTGGCACATGATGCAAGGCTGTAGGCAGTACAGAACCTCCTACCCTGAAGAGCCTGAAGCATGATGGGAGCAGGCCTGTGACTAGTGAAATGTAGCTCCTGGCCCCTTGGAACCTTTTTGCCATACCCCCATCTCAAGGTCATTAAAATGTCAGGAAAGCCTGGACTCCAGCAGAGTGGGTCTGACCATTGTCTACTCCCAAGCCTGAGGATGACATTGAAGCTTTGAACCAGCTCCTCCAAGTGTCAGGAACTAGATCAGCCTGAACAGGAGCACTGGGTTCCCTGGGCTACAGGTCAGAGGCTTCCTGGGTTTGGATTTGAACAAGAGATAGAAACACAGGGAACAGATGTGTTTCACACCAGGCTTTGATATGCAGTCCTTAATTCGTTCCAAACAGAGAAGCTTGATGAGACACATGAGGCCCTTTGGAGTCACTGGCTGCCTGGCTAGAAACAACTAGAGGGGGAAATGCAGAGGAGAGTTTGAGGACTTGGGGTGTGTCCTGGAAGGTCACTCCTTGGGATGGCAAAGGAGCTTGGGTACTGACTCTGACCAGACAAACCAGCCAGTCCCTCAAACTGTTTACCTTGTTTGCTAAATGAGGGAATGGCAGAGTGTCCATATGCTGTGGGTTAAACGGTATAATATATATAGAAAGTCTTCTGTGAACCATGCTGTTAACCATAGCTGATGTGACTTACTAGGAAGTTGAACACAGTGATTTCCTAAGCACCTACTGGCTACCAGGCTCCATGCCAGAACCCAGTGTGGGCCACAAGCAGCCCCTAACCTTAAGGGACACGAAGCCAGCAGGGAAGACCCTGGTGCTGTGTAAAAACACCTGGTGTGTGTGCTCTTATTCATCAAGTCTTTCTTGAACACCCTCCAAGGTCCTTAATAAAGTCAGAGAACAATCCAGAAGGGACATCAGGGGTTTCAACTGCCTGTTTTTTTCTTCCTGTTTCAAAAGTCTCTCTAGCTGACAGCTGCCTTAGGGTAAGTTAGATAGGCAAAGGCAAGAGGAGAGTCCCTTGGAGGGGCTTCTGGGGAAAAGAAATGGCGAATGTGGGGGCAGACCCCTGCTTTCTGGACTCAAGAATGAGAGAGCATGGTTCCTCACTGTTCTCTGGGAATGCAGTATGGTTATACTCCAGGTTGTGTTGGCATTTCAAGGGGTAGGAGCTGGGAGAACAGTAAGCAAGTGGTCTCCTGTCTAGTGTGTCTCTGCATCTATTTCAGGGTGAGGGACCAATGTGAGCTACAGTCCAAGCCAGAAGGGTTAGGGCTGTTTTGAGGGGATTGAGCTGTTTCCTGTGATCCCTAAGGGCCAGGATGATGTTCAGGTGGTATCCAGAGCAGGTCCACAGAGTTCCCTCAGCGGTGCCCACAGACTGCATCTTATAGCTCATCTTCTTTGGGGGCTGCAAGTATAACTTGGTTAGTAGAGTTCTTGTCTAGCATGCACAAAGTCCTGGTTTCAAACCCCAGTATTCCATGAACTGCTCATGATGTTGCATGCCTATAATCCCAACACTGAAGAAAAAGAAACAGGAGAATCAGAAGCTCAGGAACTTCCTTGGCTACTCAGCAATTTGGAAGCCAGCTGGAGGTACATAAGACTCTCTGGGGTCTGGGGAGAGGAGTAAGGGGAGAGAGAGGCAGGAAGAGGCTCATTTGCTCTTCTGACAAGCCCCACATGATGGTGATGCTACTGGTCTGGAGGCCCACAATTTGAGAAGACCACCCTTTCACCTCTGCCATCACTAGCCATCTTATGCATGCTCATCACATTCTGTGATTTCAGTTCTGCCCTAGAGCTTTGGCCATCATCTGGGTCAGCCCCAACCCCCCGGTCAGGCTAGCAGAATCCTCAGAGCAGCATTCTGCTTGTGACTGAGAGATAAATCACCCACCCAGACCAGACCTCCAGTGTGTGAGCAGTACCAGCAGGTTGAGCTGACACAGCCAGCAGCAGAATCTAGAACAGCCCTCCCTTCCCTCTCTCCCTTAGAGCTTCTTGCTTGCACATCCTTTGCTCAGGTTCTGTTCCTAGAGAAACTGACACAAACCCTTTGGTCATCTAATCAGAGGTAGGACATTGTTGACAGCTTCTCAAGAGGTCCACAGACCAGCTTAGAAAGCAGCAGATCCCAGAGTGCTCAAGATCATCATCTGTGTAACCAGGAGGTTGGGCCACCTGTGTAACCAGCATGTTGTGTCTTAGGGCTGCCCATGCATTCTGTACCTTTCTCCTTCCCATGGGATGACTCTGAGTCACAGCTCATCCTTTCACCTCTAAGGGGGATAAAGAACCCAGACCAGTGAAAATGCAGCACAGGACCTCAAGAAGATGCCCCTCCAAATGGGAATTAACCATTAGGTAGAAGTCAGGGATGGGATGCTGAGTCCCCCTCACTCACTGTGGTGTTTACTACAGCCTTGTTCAGCAAGGCTTGTTACAGTAGTTTCAGTGTGAGTTTAAAGGACTGCTAATGAGCTGAGGTTGTAGCTGTGTTGGTGAGTGTTTGCCTGGAACAGAGGAGGGTGGGGTCCTGCAGTCCATCCCCTGGGCTGTGTAGGCTGGGTATGGTGGCACAGATATATAATCTTCCCTGGAGGATCCCAGGTTCTGTTGCAGTAGCGCCCGTGTGACCACCACCAGATTATCATGTCCGAGTGAAGGGCTGTGGATTGAAAAACAGAGACAGAAGACAGCGGGTCATTTGTGCCAGGGGATGCTGAAGGCCATTTATTGAAGAAGGGAGAGAACCTTAAATACAGGCTTACAGCACAATGGAGGAACCCCGGGGGGCAGAACTTTGCTACTGAATATTCTACATTTTTGCTTCTAAGCCAAATGCAGGAAACACAAACAAGGAACTTCCCTTAAGTATTCAGGAGGGTGGAGACCGGCAGGGAATCAGCATAGGGAGGACATCAAGGTCAAGGTCAGGCAAGCAAGGCAGCAGTTACCCAACTTGGGAGTTCCAGGGCACTACATGTCCCCACTTTTTACTAAAAAAAAAATGAGCTTCTGACTTTGGTTGCATGGGACATCAGCACGTTGCCTTACCCATCATGGAGACACTTGTCCAGGCCACATAAGTGCTCTGTCTTAGGTTGACAAATGCTCCCCAGTATTACCCGTCTCTGAATACTCATTATCATACAGGCTCAGCCACGTGAGCTGTAGGGTTAACTGCTGCCAAAGATCTCAAAGTGGCGCTGGTCTTGCAATCTGTGTGACACAGAAAAGACCAACAGAAGTCCTAACCCACCCATAGCCAGTAGGCTTGAGGCAATTGAGCCATTCCCTTCATTAATGAGCCTTACTGCAAATTGGAGTCCTTGTAAGATGGTATCTCAAAAGCAAATGGAACTTGATTTTATAAATTTATAACATTCAAAGCCAATCAAAATGTATATCACTACTGAATTAAATTTATCATGCCCAATAGAATGAAAGAGTAATTAACTATGGTAGCTACTTTTGCTGCCAGGGTCTCCATTGTGCTAGCTGTAGTGAAATGACAATCCCAGAAACAGTAGCAGCAGTGGCTGCCACTGCTATAACAGCAACAATGGCAACAGCGATATCAAATTCTCTTCTGGAGTGTGTGAGCATAATCGGTGTCTAACTGCCACAGTCCCCTGGCATGGACACAGCTCCAGGAACATGAATCATCAAGGCCCACTTTTCTTGATCCTATCACGACTTAAGCTGGCAGCTCTGTAAAAGAACAACTAAGAACCATAAAGAAAAAAAAAGACACACAGAAGAAAAAGAGCAGAACTAATGGTCTCGTACTGGCTACATTCAGGCTCACAGATTTTAAGGTATCTTCAAAAGAGGTTAGATGAATTTCCGGAGGCCAATAAATGTTGCACAGAGCCACTCCTGAAAAGTAGGTACTATACCAGCTTGAAGAGGGTTACAAAAAATGAAAAAGGCTTTGCTGACATACTACTGTTAACAAATGGAAGTCACTGACCTTCAGGGTTATCCTTATTATCCAAGGTGTCTGGGTGACACGTTCTCAAACATACTTGAAAGAGCAGTTACCATACATTACCTTCTGAAGAATCCAACTGCATGGCTACAGTTCCTAGGCTTATGTTAATGCTTGCCAAGGATGGCCATATTGGGATCTCAATCCCCATTGGCATCAGAAGGGGAGAGTTTTTTAGAAGGCACAATAGGTCTCTGCCATGCTGGGATTCAGCAGCAGCCACATGGCGCACACAGTGCTCAGGAACTCAAAGAGGAAACTCATTGACCTGAGGAAAGACATAAAAAGAACCCTGGGCCCACACCAACACCAGATTGGGTCCCTTCCAAGTGCCAGTAGAAAGATCCTTCCATCGCACCAGAGGGTGATTTGTAACAGCAGCCCTCCACTGCTTATCTGCAGCAGATACTCCAGCAGAAACCACCGATAAAAATTTTAAAATGTATAAAACAAGGGAAAGAATGGAATGTGGGGAGGAGAGATGAGCCCCTAGCTCCCACCTTTTTACTTTAGCAACACATGTTTTTAAGGTATGATGGCAACGTTCTACTATAGCCTGTCCTTGAGGGTTATAACAAATACCAGTCTTATTAGCAATAGAAAAATCTTGGCAGTATTTTGAAAATCCTGTACTGCTGTAGGCAGGACCATTATCAGTCTTTATGCATTTAGGCACTCCCACATAAGCAAAGGCATGAAGACAATGATTCTTTATATCCTCAACCTTTTTCCCTGAATGGGCAGAGGCAAAAATTAAAGAGGAATATGTATCAATAGACACATGGACATATTGTAATTTTCCAAAGTAAGATATATGTGTGACGTCCATCTGACACACATGATTAGGTAAAAGTCCTTGGGGATTAACTCCCAAATGAGGAACAGGTAAAAATTCAGCAAAGAAGACATGATTTACACATTTATCAGAAAACAGCTGTAAAGCAAGCAACAATGTCTGTACCTCTGCCAACTGGGCAGAAGTGTCTTGGACTTTCATTCTTTTTATTATGTGACCAGAAACCATCATAGCAAAACCACGTGATGTGCCATCAGTAAATACTACATGGGCCTGAGGAATAGGAGTCATCTGTACTATCTTGGAAAATATGACAGGATGCAATTTAAAAAATTGACACATATCATTGGAGGGGTAGTGAGTATCAAAACTGACCCTGCATGGAGCATGTCAGTATGGTCCAATCATTATCATTAGCTTGCAACCATGCTATTTGAGACTGGGTATATGGGGTCACCACAATATCTGGCTCCTTACCAAAAGTTTGAACACTGATCTTGATTCCCTTCAGTAGAATCTGAGCATGAGCCTGAGGATAAGGAGTAATGTTTTTTGCTGGAGAAGCTGAGCAATGTACCCATAGCATAGGACCTGTTTGCCAAAACACTCCAGTAGGTGAATGAGTAAAACAAAATATCAAACACAATAAGGGAGAAGAAAGATCTATATATTGCATGTGATCCTGTTCCAGGGCCTCTTGCAATGTTGTAGGGCTGTATGCCCTTCAGCTGTTAATTCACGGGGAGATAAAGGATCAGGGTCGCCCTTTAAGACATCATACAAGGGGTGAGGCTGAACTGTTGGAATCTTCAAAGTGGACTGAAGCCATTGAATATCATCCAGAAATGTTTGGAAATCATTAAGTTTGCGTAGCTGATCTTTACACAGAGTAATCTTTTGTGGACATATGCCTGTGTGTAACAATTCATGACCTAAGTAATGATAGGGAAAAGATACCTGCACCTTTTCTAGGGCTATTTGTAAATTAGCCAGGTTAAGAAACTCTTATAATTTAGAAAAGGCATCAAAAACAAGTATTTCCTTTAGCAGACAATAAATTATCCATAGGTCAATCACAATTAACTGCCAATGTTTAGGAATTGCCACAGGTATAGGCAAACCAAGCTGTGTTGCTCCTATGAGAAGCATGGTTTTATGTACAGCTCTAAGATCTTGTAATAGCCTCCATTTTCCTGACTTTTTGTAGAGACCAAATGATCTCAGGATTCTTGTGAAATTATAGATATATCTAGCATCAGAATCCAATAATCTTTCAATCTCAATCCCATATAATTATATTTTTAATTTAGGCTGTTTATCTTTGATAACTGTTTGTCAAAACACCTTTTCTCCTGAACTTCCAAAGCCTCCAGTTCTACATGTAGGCACCATTTTGCATTTAAAATATGAAAGCAATAAGAATTGAGCAATTCTATCACCAGCTTTTATTTCTATGGTCCTTTTTATATATGCCAATTATAAAAGCATTAAATACAATATCTATAGGATTTGAAGAGGAAACTTTAGGCAATACTCTTGAGTATTTATAAAATCTTAAAAAAAGAGGATCCTTCTTTATACCTTCCAAGTAATACATTAATGCAAAAAGCCAATTATTAACAGTGTGGACCAAACAATTTATCTGTATTTTATTTACTGGAGAAATAATTTTGTAACCTCTTCATTAGTAAGAGATTATTTTTATGGGTTTATCTTAGCAACATTATTTAAAAAGCTAACAACCCAATCCATTTCAGGTGTTATATTTCTATAGCATTAAACCAAGAATTTCTAGAAAGCAACTTAAAGAGCAGAGCCAAATTTTCAGTAATGATCAACAGACAAGAGCATACCTAATATATAGATCAAAATTATGAATCTTGTTCTTTTAGTTTATCTATCATAAGAAACAACCATTCATCCAAACATTTATTAAGACAAAGGAACATAACATTATTTATGTAATGAATGACTAATATCCCTGGAAAGTCAAACAGCATTGACTTAGCATTTCATGTCCTGACCAAAACCTGTTTTACCAGAAGTTGTTGGGCCCATTTAAAGTTTTAGCATCTGCCCCTCTCCAGACCTCTGCTCGCTTGGCAGGGCTTTGGCTTTGGCTATGCAGTGTGCTTGGGGTCTAGTGCCGGCACCTGCCTGGGACACGCTCCATCGCAGCTCCACCTCCCATGGTGTGTACCTGCCTGCCTGCCTGGCCATCTCACACTCAATCACAAGTGCCTTTGTCTGCCACAAGCACATTCATTCCAGTTTAAACTTCCTCTTACTCCCATGAAGGGACTATCTAATTATGAGTTATTCCAACCATAACGGAAAATCAGAAAAACATTTCCCACAAAGTGATCCTAAATATTGAATTATTCCCACTCTGAGGGAAAAATAAAAAAAAAAATATTTAAACCAAAGTCAAGCAAACAGACAACAAAACTTGAACTTCTGGATTTGCTTGTTTGTTCAGCCAGCAACAGTGAGGCCTACCTGCCAACTTCCTGTAATTCAGATGCTGCCGCTCTGCGCTGGCAGGCAGAAAGAGTTCAGAGCTCTAGCAATCCTGAAACTTCTACATTGGGAAGAGCCCTTTCTTCCCCCCTTCCACTGGGAAGAGGCTTTTCTCTTTCTTCCATTCTTCCTCTACAAGGCCCCAAAAACTTTAGGCCTAGTTTCAAAATTTTTTTCCCTTTTTACTGGGAAAATCCTTTTTACTTGATTAAAATTTTCTCCCCTTTCTAACAGGAAATTTCCTTTCCTTCCCTCTTCTCTATTGGGAAGATTTCCTTTTTTATTTTAAATCTTTAGCCGTCTTGCTCTTTCTTACCTTTGGTGACTTCCTGCTTCAGCAGTCCAATTAACTGTGAGCTACCTGCACTCATTTCATTTCTCCCTTACCGTCTCTTTTTTCTTTAAATTGCTGGCGCCAGACTTACCCGGGTGTCCATCAGCTCTTCCCTTCTTTCTCAGATCTCGGTGGAACCTCCATTTGTTGCGGTAGCACCCGCACGACTACCACCAGTTTACCATGTCTGAGTGAAGGGCTGTGGAACGAAAAATAGAGAAAAAGACAGCGGGTCATTCCTGCCAGGGGATGCCAAATGCTGTTTATTGAAGAAGGGAGAGAACCTTAAATACAGGCTTACAGCACAATGGAGGAACCCTGGAGGGCAGAAGTTCCCTACTGAATATTCTACATTTTTGCATCTAAGCTGTTTACACCAAATGCAGGAAACACAAACAAGGAACTTCCCTTAAGTATTCAGGAGGGTGGAGACCTGCAGGGAATCAGCATAGGGAGGACATCAAGGTCAAGGTCAGGCAAGCAGGACAGCAGATACCCAACTTGGGAGTTCCAGGGCACTACAGGTTCAAGGCCAGTTTTGGAGATGACCACAAACTAGGCATGGCTGAAAAGTAACTAGCTCCCTAAGAACCAGTTCCATCTTGTTGGGCTTGGCTCCTGCCTCCATAGCTCCAGGATGGCCTTTGCCCTCTGGAGAGGGTGTGAGCTGTGGCCTTTTGTTGAAACAGGGTGTGGGTGTGCCCCAAAGGCATTGTCCCACCTACAAAATCATGTCACTTTCAATTGCTATCATTCTCTAGACAATTTCTTCTTTTCCCTAGGACTATTTGGATGTAACTAGTTGTACATACTATCAAAGAATATGAATGGGATGGAAATCATCCTTTTATCAAGTGGCTAATTTTTACTTCCTCTTGTGCAGCTTGGGATGGGATGAGTAGAGTGGGCAGGTCAGAATGCAGACAGGTCTGCAAGTCTTCTGGGAAAGGAAAGGGCAGGCCTTGAGGTGGGGGTACTCTTACCTTTAGGGGACAGAACAGGGGTTGAACTTTAAAAGAACCTAGAAGCTGAGGCAATAACCCAGCTGTCTCTCTCTCTTTTCATCTGCCGTTTTACTTTTGAGTCAATCTCATGTGACCCAGGCTAGATGTAGATTCCCTGTCATCACCTTGGTGCTGGGATTACAGGCACATACCACTATACTCGTTTTTTTATGCAAGTGTCAGGGATCGAACCTCGGGATTTGTATATGCTGGGCTTTGCACTGTACCAACTGACCTACATCCGTAGCCCCTCTTTGCCAGCTTTGTGATCTCAACCCTCCCTGGATACAAAGCAGAACCAAGATAAAGACCCTTGGCAGAGGACTTTATTGTGTCTTGCTTTTAGAAATGGGGGCTCAGAGGCTAGGGGTCTCAGTGTGATTTTAGGAGGATGCTGTACCTGGAGAGATGGGACCAGGCTAGCAAGTCAAATTGGGCTGTTCCTTCAGATGATGACTCACTTCCTGGCATGAGGCTGGATGGCCATTAAGCTCTCAGCCACAGCAACAGTTCCAAAGCAGTGCCTCATCCCCTGGAGATTTGGAACAGCTCTTGATATCAACGTCTTTCTTCTCTGACAGGTGTGTGTCTTGACCGAGTACCTGGAGGGCTCTGGAATTACAAGTGACAACTGGACTCAGAGAACAGCCCCTACCTGAGCTTACATATTTTTCCCACCTTCTAAAAAGCCAAATGTGTACCAGGCAGCCACCCTGCCTGCCCTTTTCAGCCTGGAATACCTGGCATCCTCTGATATGAATTATTAGGGGGAGTGGGATGGGACCCCTGAGGGTATCCCGCACATGCAGGGAAACACGCTGGCATGGGCAGATGGTGCATCGGGCTGGTGGGCGACCCACTGGGGCTATTCTGTCCTCCCTCTGGTGGGTGGTGAGTGGTGTGGATCTAAAAACTGCCAACAGTGCCTGGTATTGCCTGGCTTCATCAGAAGGCCTGTCTATATAGAATGGCACAGAACTGGCCTCCATGTGAAATAAGAGCCGCAGCACCCAGACCTTGTCCCCATGCTATCCTCCTAGAACTGCTAGGCCTGGGTCGTCTGAGTGGCTTCCCATTGCAGGAGACATCTCAGCGCCCTCATCACTGTGGCCAGCACCTTTGGGATGTCAGGAGACAAAGATGGCAGCCACATTTGACCCCCAGGGCTTCACCCTCACCCTTCCCTTCTTACCAAGCATTTACTGTTTGCTCCCTCTTTGCTCATTACAGTGATTAAGATTGTCTCATATCTACTGGTGGCTGAACCAGACAAGCTGTATGCTATGCCTCTTCATGGTATGCCTGAGGGAGATATCAAGGCCCTGACCATGCTCTGTAACTTGGCAGGTCGGGAGCTTGCAGTCATCATTGGCTGGGCCAAACACATCCCAGGTGAGTCATGGTGGGGTGGTGGCAGGTGTGCTAAGGGGCTCTAGGCTCCCCGACTCCCATAGATATGCCTTTGATGTTTGGTGTCAGGCCGAACAAAGCCTAGATTACCTTTGCCAACCCACTTAAGGCCCTTCTCTCTATGGGATTGAGGGGAGTAGTATTGAGAAGGGTCAGTAGTGTTTATGGACTGCCAGGGGCTCATCAGATTTAACTGTCATCTTATTAGGACCTGCAATAGGTGTAGAGAATTGATAATATTTGAAGAGCAAGTTCCTTGAACCCACAAGTCAAATCAGCACACAGTTCCTGAAGTTTATTGGCATTACAGTGGAAAGCAGCTCCCTTCTTTTACCCTAGCTGTGGGCAGAGAGAAAGAAGGGCTTAGAAGAAGGGCCTTAGGATTTGGGTCAGGTTCAGATTCTAGCCAAGAAGCTGTGTGGCCTGAGCCTGTCACTTGACCTGTGACATGAGAGAATGAGAACTTGACCTTTGTAGTTAAACTAAACAGGGTGACATGAGGCTGTGAGGTCCAGATGTGGAGTCCATCCTGGGCCAGTGTGTCATCTGGGAGCTCACCGTGGCCACCTGCTGGAGCTTTCCCTTGTCTCAGCATTGAGATCTCGAAGCATCAGGGGCAGGAAGTGTATGCACAGTGTATTTCTGGCCCTCAGAGAGTCTTCACCCTCTGCTCCACTGAGAGCTTCTCTTGGTCGGGGTGAACAATGGAAGCCCATCTGATTACATATTGCACACACCCAGGGGCCTTTCTCTGTACAATTTAAGGTCCTGTCCTATGCTCCAGCACGGGGCTTCACTGAGTTGGAGACGTGCTGCTCCCTCTGGCAGTGAACCCCTTCTCTTCTAGCTACATGATTTGTGGCTTTGTCTGTCTGCCTCTACATGTTTTTTTTGTCAGCACTGGCCCTAAAAGATGACCATAACACACACGGCAACACAGCAGAGGTGTGCTAACTCATGAGTGCAAGTGTGGATTGAGGTGATTCAAGTCCCGTGTATGTGAGACTCATGTGTGCCCCACAGGAAGGCACTGGCCTGTGGACAGGGGTTGGAGATGATGTTGCCGACACTAAACTTTGGCAACCCTAGAGGATTCGGAAGTGGTCCCTTGGCACTCTAAGCCTTGGGTGGATTTGCCAGGCACCTGCTTATTGCGTCCTTTGTAAGGAGATCAGTCTCCTGGGATTACAAATTCAGTAGTTTTAAAATCTGTCCTGTGCTGCCTCAGCACAGATGTAACGTCAGGCCAATGCTTAAGACACCTCAGCCTGGATTGCTCCACTAACCCCAAGCAAAACTGGGCACAGCAACCCCGGCCCAGCCCTCAGCTTACTATTCTGGGTCAGATTGTGTCAGAGTGATAACTCAGGAGTGGCACCTGTTGGTCTCATGGATGAGTACATCTTCCTTCTGTTGGACTTGCCCTCATAACACCTGGGGGGGGAGGAGTATTCAGAAGACTCAGTCTCCTTGATTGTATATAATTCTTTTCCATCTGTGCCAAGTTAGAGGGACAGGTAAGCAGGGTGAGTGTTGGGGACATGGAATTGGAGCCAGACCATCAGGGCTCCTGTCCTAGATCTGCCTTATGGGGTTTGTTTAAGGTTTCTCTGAGCCTCAGTGTTCCCATATGCAAAATGGGAATCCCAGAAGCCCCCAATAGGAATCCCAGGAGGACATCACTAAAATCTGCCACAGCTGCCATGGTTGTCACAGTTACCAGTAGTGACACAAGCCTGCTTTGCACCAGCATTTCCTATCCAAAGACTAGTTCCTGTGGATGAGAAACAGAGTGAGTATGGCGGCACACACCTGTAATCTCAGCACTCCAAAAACAGAGGCTTGCCATCAGTTTGAGGCCAGTCTGTTGTGCATAGCAAGTTCTAGGTCAACTAGGCTACCTAGCAGAAGAGACTCTGTCTCTGGAAACCAGAACCATAAATAATAGGACATGAAGTAAGCAGCAGCCCCCTTCTTTGTCTTATACACTGACTTGACAATTTTGCATACATATGCATGTGGAATTGTGTGGGTAATTAATAAGGGTCTCCTGCCACCATTTGTATAGCTCACACTAAGGGCAGGGGCAGACCAAGTGTCCTTTTATTAAAAATTATTTTTTAATGTGTATGGCTAGGTGTTTTGCCTGCATGTAGAGCTGTGCACCATGTGCATGCAATGCCCTAGGAAGCCAGAAGAGGGCGTCAGATCTCCTGGAACTGGAGTCACAAATGATTGTGATCTTCCGTGTGGTTACTGGGAATGTACCCTGCATCCTCTGTAGAATCAGCAAGTGACCGCTGAACCATCATCTCTCTAACCTTGTGTCTGACATTTTTAAATTACTGACTTGATCCTACTTCTGATGGAACACTCATTTGAGGATGGGCTTATAGAGAGAAAGGAAGCACTTGAAGGTTGATTAGGGGGCTCACATGTTAGAGGCCATACTAAGACCATGTTGAGTCTTGTTGATTCTGGTCAGGGGCACGCAGAAGGAAGGAGTTCAGACTGCCTGGGACTAGAGTTGTACAGCAGTCTTTAGACAGGGGATTAGCTCACCCTACAGTGTGTGCACCCTGTGTTCTACAACCAGATGCACAGAATTGACCACGTGCTCACAGAACAAATCAGCCTATATACTTCAAGGATGTGCTGACCTCAGAATGGAAACCAGGGCATGTGTTACATTGGGGATGAGGTTTTGCTTTTGTTTCTGCAGGAGAAGATAAGCTGTGGGTACCATCAAAACTGATAAAGGTTCGATTTGAACAAGAGAGACCTCTTAATTAGAAGAGGTGATAGTTCATCAACCAACATGACCATCCAGTTTAAACTCACTTATACTATTAATACATGCCTTTTCATTTAATCAGATGTAACTTGCCAAAAGGGGACCTCCCCAAAATTAGTCTTGGGGAAGGGTTTTTGTTTTTGTCTTTTAGGAGAATGAAGGCTAAGGAATCTGAAGAACACTGGACAAATGAGACAACTGAAGAAAAAAGGACAAATCATCTGTCCTAGGAAAAAGAGTAAAATGGCCTATTGGTATATCATCTACAAAATTTCATAAATCTTTCTAAATGTTTGTTTCTGCTTTTCTCTAAAAAATTAATACTCTTAGTCTTCTTGTAGTCCCAGTTCAATTAAAGCTTCAAGCTGATTTTGGAGTTGGAGAATGGCTCTCTCCTCCTTTAAACTCAAGCATGTTGTTAAAAAGAAAATGAAAACTCCCTGTATCATACCAGAAGAAAGAGCCATCTTCTGACATGGGACAGGAGAAAAAACAAATTAATTAAGGGACTATTCTATTACTAATCTCAATTCTTTGACTCTATTCTGATTCTTTAAACTTTTCTTAAAGTATGAATTTTATATCAGAATTCACAAGATATATATATATATATATATTTTTTTTTTTAAACTTTTTTGAGATAATAATGGTCATATGAGTACTATTTAATTTAGAGAAAAGGCTTCGATTAGCTGCCTATACATGTCTTTGTGTTCGAGTCTCTTTTCAGTTTTCTGCAGGAAATCACGGCCAGGCCTAACATCAAATGAAATCTCCAGGAAGAAGATGGGGCCCCACAATGACAATTCCACGTGGAAAATAATATCACTAAGCTGACAAACATCATCTACAGATCAGCTTTGGAGTACAAAGTGCTTAGAGCAATTCTGAGATGGCTAGCTGAGATGATCCAGTTTCAAAGACTGCTTGAATAAGGACTTGAGATAAACCCTGAACTTTGGCATTATGGATAACAAAGAATATAGTTATCTTTCCTAGAATTTGTCAATTAACCCAAAATTTTTCTTTTCAGAATAAAGATAACTTCGCCCATACCCAGCAGGAAGCAATTTTAAGAATTTGACACCCACATTCCCAAAGGGGTGGTGTGGGGTGGGTGGTTTTTTGGTCTTTTTATGGGTATTAGGTCTGGGATAGTTTTCATTGTTTAGGAGGGTTGGTTACAAGTTGTTGTTAAGGGTTAGGAAAAGGGCTAGGCAAAAGGTGCTTGTTAAAAAAAAAAAAGTAAAAGACAATTACTAGTTTTAAATACTTTACATTCAATTGGATTGTTTTATATTGTATACAAATTATTATTATTGAGATTGAGACTGTTAGAATATACCATATACGTATTTCTAATCTTGTTCGAGATATTGTATTTATACCACTCATTTAACAATGTAATGCAATTTGCTAATCCTTGAATGTTAGTAATTACCAACTATTAGGATATATAGAAATGAAAATTAGTGGTTAGACATTACAATTGAACTTGTAGTCATATTAGGTGTGTTTTCAAGATCAAACAGATATATTTTAGATAGACAGGTCATCTTCAAACCCTTCAGAGATGTACAGAACATGGCATTTAAAATGTTTTAATAACTTAAGAATTTTTCTTTTTTGCTATGACTATGAGACATGACGGCTCCTGGCAGTACCAATCTACTTCAGAGAAAATATGGGCATTGAAGAAACTGCATATGGAACTAACTTTCATTGTTGCAAAAGTCAGTCACTGGACAACAAAATATCCTTGAATCAACTGCTGACAAACAGGACAGACAGGACATGAAACCAAGGACTACCAATTCTTGCCAAAACAAGTGTGGTTGTTGCTTTAACAAAAGGCATCTTCTGAAGCCAGGACAATATGGCACCATCCCTGAAGTGAGTGACCTTTGCAATCTGTAAAAGGTACCGTGCCCTTTTCTTCAAAGGCAGCTGAACAGGGAGTGGGCCAATGGCTTCTGATGTGCAATGGAACAGCAGATGAAACAGTTATTCTTGAAGAATAACTAAGCTCACCCCTCTCAATAGTAGACTGGCATTTAATAGAGAGATGTGGAGAAGAACAGGATGCCAAGATGAAGCCACATATACACAGCCAAGAATAATGGACAGCTGAATTGAAAAGACATCAATAATTTCCAGAATTTAAAATCCTGAATCGTGACATGACACTAATGGAATTCAGGTGTTTCTGGTACATGGACTGCTCTCACCAAATGTGAGGTCAAACTGTTGACCTTGTATATATACATCTTAGTTCACAAAAGAGTCTGTCAGATACGCTAAGCCTGTAGGCTGAAGATGATGCCCCAACACTGTGGAGAAACCTCAGGTGACTGTCCAGGCAGCTGGCTGTTTCTGTCAACTCACATTTTTTTTTGAAGCTGCTTGCATGCGCTTCTTGTTTTTATTTTTTATTAGGTAGTATTATTTCCTTCTTGGGTCTCTGAGGGAGTTGAAGATCAGTTATAGTTATAGTGGTTGTAGTGGTGCCCTGTCCACTAACCAGAGATGATCTAAAACCTGGAACCTCTAAATAGGTTACTATGTCTGAAACACATAGATATTGTATTTTCATAATATTGCTGCCCTAGAGTTTATTTGTCCTTCTGTGTCTCATGTCTTAGTGTCTGTATCTGGGGTCATTAGTGAGTTAAATGAGGACCACCTGAGCATATTGGTGTACTGCATTACCCTGACTGATGTGGCTTCCCGTGAGAGACGGGTGGGCAGCATAGACAGCATAGATACACCAGAAAACAGCCTGATTCCTGTACGGAGCAAAGTAGAGCATGGTGGACCCAGATCACAGATAAACTTAAAATCGTTCATTTCTGGAATCACTCTGTTCCCCTACTGTATCATGTGATGACGTTAAATATTCCTGTGCTTCCTGTGTGCTGAGAAGATCAAAAAGTGTTCTGTGTGTGCACACATTTAACCTCAGCCCCATTTTAGAGAGGAGTGTAGATGTACCGGGTCGAATGCCGCCTTGCCTAGGGTCACCTCTAGTTGCTGGCAGAGTGACGGGTGTGACCAGTTGGCTCTGGCGCCTTTGCCGCCAGCCTGTGTTATGCACATCCACACGAATAGTTCTCCCTCACACTTTGTGGTGGTTCACTGATTAACTGTTTTGTTTATATAATAAGTACATGTGTCACAAATTGCATTTCCATCTTTTTATGCCTGGCATATTTTCTGAATGTGATTAACAATGCCTCATTTCTCTTCCGCTTCCCAGTCCTCTCCTGGAGCTAACCATGTCTACTCCTGTTTTCCCTTCTAGTATTTTCCTCAAGTACTAGAAAGCATCAATATGTTTTTAGATACTGACCGCAAACACTGTTGGCAGCCTGGGGTTTTCAGAACTCTGTCCAGCACGGAGAGAAGGCTTTTTCTCCCCAGAGGGTGAGCCTGCTGGGCCACCAGCAGTTGAAAGCTAGCCTTCTGAGTGCTTTCTCCCATAGCAGCAAAGAGTTTTCTAAGTGGCTGCCTGCCATGCCCCAAAACCCTAGAGCAGGCCAGCCTCTTGCAAGACCCTTATAAGGGGGTATAAACTCTGAGCAAGTGTTTCAGCTTGTTTTCCTGCCATGCCAGGGTCTGGCCATGGCATCTGTCTGTCTGTCCTCTGCTGTGGCTACTTACCAGGCTAGGTGGGCAAAGCCTGGGCAGGAAGGCAAACAATCCCCCATGGCACACACACACACCCCACCTGTGTCTAGGGTCTACACATTCCAGGCTCTTGGAGGTTAGGGCTCATGAGCAATTTCTGTAACCCCGGTGAGTGTCTCTTTAGAACACAGGCCCCAGGTCCCTTGTGCATGGTCTCCCTGGGATGTCTTTGAGCAACTCTACCATTGCATGTTCTGAGAACCTTCCAGTCACTACAGCTCTTCTTCCTTTCTCTCTTTGTCTCTCTCTCTCTCCTTTCTTTCTTTTTTTCTCTTCAAGACAGAGTTTCTCTGTGTAGCCCTGGCTGTCCTGAAACTCACTCTACAAACCAGGCTGGCCTCAAACTCAGAGTTCCGCCTGCCTCTGCCTCCATAGGGGTGGGAATAAAGGCATGCACCACCATGTTGGTTGATGACATTTAGTGACCTATGACATCTTCTCCACGGTACACCTCGGAGGCTGGGAGTTTTGGATTGAGTAAACCATCGCTCCCCATGGGGTGCCAAGAGGGACAGAAGCCTGCTTGTGACATTCTTGCAGAGATCTGCCTGAGGGATGAGTCTCAGCAGCCTGTTTGCATCCCCAGAGCCTGGCTAAGCCTCCTGCACACCCTCTCCACTGTCTTCCAATTCACTGTGTGTTAATTTCCCCCTGTTTGCCGCCCCCACCCTCCTCAGTCTCTCTGTTCCCGTCCAGCCCTTCCCTGTGCAGTCTGCTTTCCTTCCCACCTAAACCCTACCCCTGCTGGCTGATTGGTATCTGCTAATTAATGTCACCAAAGCCTCTCTCCTACTCATGGACCTGATAAGGGAAATTGAGTGTCCATTTCTATCTATCTTTTATTACCTCTAGCTTTCTCCTCCTGACAGCCTCTGCTTTTGGTCACAGGATCTTCTGCCCAGGCCAATGGACAACTGAATCCTCCTTCTTGGCTGGTAACTGCATTAGAATCAGAATTATTTTAAAACAGAGAGACTCGCGGGAGGGAGCAGAGAGTTAGAGGCCCCGTCTTGCCACCCTCAAATCCTGCTATTACTTCAGCAGCTCCTTCCATTACATATGCGCCTAATTAATCTCCAGATACTGGAAAGACCTAGAACCAACAAGCATAGTGATAGTAACTGTCAACACTGACCTAGCTCTTATTAAGTAAGTCTTTCCCATGAATTCTCATGTGACTCATTTACCGAGGGGGTGGAAGCAGCATCACATGGCTCCCCCATCCCCGGCAGGGTCTGGAGATGCAAGGACACAGTACTCCCCTTGACCCCTCCCCCAGTCTGCCCTCTGGCAAGCCCCAGGGAAGACCCTGGGCCCACTTCCATTCATTGTCCTCTTCTCCCGCTTCTGCTGTCTTCTCGAATCTGCCACTTGGGGACCAGATGAGCCTGCTGCAGAGTGCCTTGATGGAGATCCTCATCCTGGGCATCGTGTACTGCTCGCTGTCCTATGATGATAAGCTGGTGTTAGTGGAGGACTATATCATGGATGAGGAGCTCTCTCGACTGGCGGGGCTGCTGGAGCTTTACAGAGCCATCCTGCAGCTGGTGCACAGGTACAAGACGCTTAGGATAGAGAATGAGTTTGTAACGCTCAAGGCCCTGGCTCTAGCAAACTCAGGTAATGTTGGCGTGTGACCCTCAGAGGGAGCCTGACAAGCTCAGGCTGTGGGCAGGGCTGGCTGTGATGGGTATGGAGTAATGGACATTGCTGTTATTGGCGAACGCTGTGTGTTAGTCCATTTTTCTTCCTGTGATAGAAAGCAACTTACAGAAGAAAGGATTTATTTTTGGCTTAGGCCTCCAGAGGGATAGAATCCATCACCGGAATGGGGAGAGAAGGCTTGGTGTGGCAGCAGGAAGCAGAGAGATGGCATTTCATCCACACACAAGGGAGCAGGGGGAGTGGGGTAGCAAACAGGAAGTGGAATGATGCTACAAACCTCAAAGCTGCTCCTCCGGCAAGGCTCCACTTCCCAAAGGTTCCATAACTTCCCCAATACACCACCAGCTGGGGTCAGGATGTTCACATACATGAGCCTGTGGGGACATTTCTCATTTAAGCCAGGCCACACTGCAAGGGTGGCCTGGAGTTGAAAGGATCATCATGGAGGCCAGCACTGGTTTTGTATTTCCTAGGCCTTTTACTTGTGTAAACAAAAGGATGCAGATTCTGAGTCCATTGCTAAGTGTTGTTTCGGCATCTACCCCTTGAGCTTGTTACTTCCTTCTGAGCCTAGGCAACCACAAGCAGTGTTCACTCCACAATGTTTTCACACATAATTATGTTAACCACATACCTAGCACACAGTAGTGAGTGCTCAGCTTGCTAAATTGGCTATGACATCATGGCCATTAATTTTTACTATAGTCTCACTTTATAGTTTTGGAAATTGAGGCTGGGAAAGTTGGGAATTTGTCCAGGGTCACACACAGTTTAAAGATGGCAGGGTTAGTGCAGATGTAGTGGCACAGTCCTTTAATCCCAACACTAAGAAGACTGAAGCAGAAGAACGTTTGAGTTTAAAGCCAGCCTGATTTACATAGTGAGTTCCAGGCTAGCTAGGACCTTGTCCTAAAATATATTTTTTTAAAAAATTAGGGGTAGTTAGAGTTTTCCTGCCTGGCCCAGTCAGGACAAATCTCTCTTACCCACCAGTCCTATAGTCGCTCAGACCCAACCAAGAAAGCACACAGAAACTTATATTGCTTATAAACTGTATGGCCGTGGCAGGCTGCTTGTTATCTACTTCTTCTATCTTAAATTAACCCATTTCTGTTAATCTATACTTTGTCACATGGCACGTGGCTTACCAGTGTCTTTACATGGCAGCAGTTGGAGGTGTCTCTCTCCAGCCTTCTACTTCCCAGAATCCTCTTCTCTCTTGTCCCACCTATACTTCCTGCCTAGCCACTGGCCAAACAGCATTTTATTTGTACAGAGCGATATCCTCAGCACTTCCCCTTTTCTTTTTTTTTAAGGAAGTTTTTAACTTTTACATAGTAAAATTACATATAACAAAACAATTGTCAAGCAAGAATTACTGTTACAATATTAAAGAAGATATCCTATCTTATATTTGTGAGTCTAAGGTTTTATATCTAACTTATCTTTTATCATAACTGAGGAAATTATAACTATCTAGTCTTCAACCACATCAAAGACCTCAGAAGGATATAATATTACCTGAGAACCGTGAGAAGGATGTAAGCATTTTTCAGGAGTCTTGCAAGAGTAGACAGAGACTGCTGGCAGCCTGGACAGTCACCTAATATTCCTTTGTAAAGTTGGGGCATTGTCTTCAGCCCACAGGGCTAGAGTCTCTTGGTCACTTCTCTCAGTGTCCTGTAGAATATCTGGCAGTTTCCTCTGCGAAGCAGGAACCTGAAGGACCATGTTGTCAAGCAAAGTTCAGTGGTCACCTTTCTATGGGTCCTGAATGTCCAGGTGATTGAGCAGTCCAGACAAGAACAGTTTCTTGCCCAAATGGCTATTTTTGCCAAGGTGAAGATAAACTCCATATGAAGTGTCATCAATGCCCATCTTCCTCTCTAAAGTAAATCGGTGCTGCCAGGAGCAGACATGTCTCACTGTCCAGAATGTCTAAATTTTAAAAATATTTTAAATGCCATATTCTGAAGGTCTTTGAAGTATTTGAAGATTACCTATCTATCTGAAATATCTCTATGTATACCCAGAAGACTTAACTAACATGGCTACGAGTATGATTATCATAGATGACTAATTATTAATCTATTTTTAATTATCCATTATAATGTAAAATGAGCTATATAAACATAATACATTAAACACGAGTAGAAATATATACACAATATAATAAAATTAACTTTAAGTTTGTATCAATAGACTAAAATCTATACCAATGTAAAACATTTTAAACAAGTTGTTGCTCTTTAGAAGTAAGTTCCTTCCTTAATCTACCCTTTTATCCTATTATATCTATAATGTATCCCCTTTTCTTCTTTAGAAAGAGATCTCATTTATAATCAACCTGCTTTAAATAAAAATATTGGGTTTTTTCTCTGTCCCACACCAGAGGGCTCTTCTGATTTGGGACATAAGAATCTCTTAACCTTTTCTTTTAGCAATATGTCTGGGATTAGAGAAGGAGTGAGCCAATTCCATCTCCAAAGCCAGCTTGATAATTTTGGGAAATTGGGCATAGTTTCTCTTGCTACTTCCTGCTGGAGGGGGGCGCTGTATCTTATGGGGACACAAAGAAAATTTTAGGATTATGGAGTAATCCATTAGGGTGAACCTCTGAGCCAGTTGCCTTGAAAGCATTGTGGATGTTGGATCATCTGGGCCATGGTGTCATCAGAGACCTTTCAGGTGGTCTTGGCTGATCAAACCTGATGTATCTTAATCTGGAATAAATCCACAGCCTCTGGCTTTCTGTGAAAACAAAAGCAGAGACTCTTTTCCAAAGCAACATATCCTTATATCCAAATTTTGAAGTCAAGGTACCTTTAAAATTTACATATTTGTTTAACTCAACAGTTTTTACGATCAAATCTTTTTCTGTAGTTAAAAATCCCAAAGACAAGACAAACCAGATTCTCTGTGTAATATCCATCTTTGTAAGACTGAAATGCTGCTGTGGCTGCTGGCTCCGCCCACCTCTGCTTCCCAACATGGTGGTGGTACAGTTTACCGACCAGCTCTGGAGCCATGTGTACCATCAACTATCAGAAGCAGTTCTATCAAAGCAGCACATAGCCCAGAAACTTTCTTTTCTTTCTTTCTTTCTTTTTTTTTTAACTAGCAAAGGCTAAATCTACCACTCAGCAGAGTAAAGTGTCGCTTGTAGATTCCTCATTCCAGACACACATGCCAGAAACCCGCCACAGTAGCTCAAACCGGCAGGCTGCCGCTAACTTGAGAGAGACAACTAGGACGTTCTTTTTAGCTCTGTTTTAGAATCTTTTTTCTCAGGTTTTAGGTGGAAATTCTTGCCAACACATTGGGCGCCATTTGTAGTTAGAGTTTTCCTGCCTGGCCCAGTCAGGACAAATCTCTCTTACCTGCCAATCCTATAGTCGCTCAGACCCAACCAAGAAAGCACACAGAAACTTATATTGCTTATAAACTGTATGGCCGTGGCAGGCTGCTTGTTATCTACTTCTTCTATCTTAAATTAACCCATTTCTGTTAATCTATACTTGCCACATGGCTCATGGCTTACCAGTGTCTTTACATGTTGCTTCTCATGTCAGCGGTTGGAGGTGTCTCTCTCCAGCCTTCTACTTCCCAGAATCCTCTTCTCTCTTGTCCCGCCTATACTTCCTGCCTAGCCACTGGCCAAACAGCATTTTATCTGTACAGAGCGATATCCACAGCAATTAGGAAAAAAGTTTCATGGTTAGGATCTAAGAACAGGACATCAAATTCTCAGATAACACGGTCTTATTCTGCTCTTCGAACCTTCCCATCAGATCATCAGGGTACAAAGACATCTAACTTCCCATGTAGATGGCTGTCTAGCATTAAAAATTTTTGAGATTATTCCGTTTCCAAAATCCCTACAACTTCAGCTAGATTATCCAGACGAGGCATTGGGTAATGGAAAGATCTGTCTGCACGTAGAGCCTCTGTCATTCTGGAGGTCATCTGTTGGCTGCTGGGGACAGGGAGAAATACGGGATCTCTAGGTAAGACTGGTGCTAGACATGTGCACATATACTCGCACTCCTGCTGCAGGGCAGTATGTGGCAGAGTTCTTTGTTCTAACCTGGGCCAGATGGACCCAAGTTCAAATTTTGTCTCTGGGACAGAAGAGGCTCACAAACTTCTAATTCCAGCTCCAGAGGATCCAACACCCTCTTCTGGCCTCCATTGGCACTGCACACACGTGGTGCACACACAGACACACACACACACACCCACCCACACACACACACACAATCCCTGACACTATCAGCATGACCTTGGTTAGCTCTGTCCTTGAGTGGGAGGCCTCCCCAGTACCTCCTTCAAGCACCTGTGAGTATTAAATATCAGCCAAGGATAATGCAGCCCAGTGCCTGGCCTAGAGGAAAGCTCAGTAAATATTGATGATTGTCACCACTATTATAATGTCAGAGGAAATAGTGTTCCCAGCACACAGATGAGGGAAAGCAAGATCTCAGGTAGAGACATACACACAAGCAGACTGCTGCTTCTCTGTGAATGCCAAGCTCTCCCTGGAAAGTCTCATATCCTAGGAACCCCTTGAGTGACTGACAAACTGGGACCATTGGTCACTCTGGCTTTGAAGCACAAATAGGGACACCTGATGCTCAGACTCACGTTACTCTGTAGTGCTCCCACCCTCAGCCACATGTGTTTTGTTGTTGTTACCTCCCCAGTGTTACCCTCTGGTGCCTTTCCGGAAGTCATCAATACCCCCTGCCCCCAGGCATTGTCAACCAATGTGGGCTGCACAACACAGCACAGCAGTCTGCATTAGAACTATATCATCCCGCTCCTCCTCACCCTCAGTGGTCTTTCCACTGTGAATATCTTGCATTATGTAATTTGCTATAATTAGCAAGCCAATAATGATTGGCATCTCTCTGGGTTTAGAGATCATTTCACTCTGTAAGCCCAGGCTGGCCTGAGACTGTCTGTATATCCCAGGCTGGCCTTAAGACTCCTGGCAGTCCTCCTGCCTCAGCCTCCTCACTATTGGATTTACAGGTGTGTACCACCCTCTGAGGCAGTGGCCTTGCTTGCCCCCAGAGACTCCTTACTCCTATCTTTCATTGGTTTCAAAGATCCTAGTGCCTTGTGGTCCAGGAAGGAAGAGCTGTTGGACATGGACCTTGCAGGTCATAGCCTCAGGGCAGGACAGTCACTCAGGAGCCTACTGTAGATTTAACCATCTTGTTAAATAAGAAACACAGAACCAATTGCAGAGTTAAAAACCACAAGGACTAAGCAAAAGTGGAAAACCTTACCCTTCACTGCTTCTGCTGTCCTTCCTCTCTACAAGAGACCTACTTCTGTGTGTCCTGTCTGTTTTATAGACTTTCTTTTCTGTTTTCTCATTGGTTGTATATCCAGCCACATGACCTCTTCATCACTGCCTGTTTTTGCAGACCTCCAGGTCTTGTATGGTTGGTATTGACATTACAGGTGTGTGTCTGCCATGCTGGCTGTGTCCTTGAACACACAGAGATGTACCTAGCTCTGCCTCCCAAGTGCTGGGATTAAAGGCGTGCCCCACTACAGCTCAGCTTCTGCTCTGGCTTGCTCTGACCTCAAGGCAACTTTATTGACATACAAATAAAATCACATTTCAATAAAAATAAAATATCACTATAGCCTACTGCACATGTTATATGGAGAAGGGATAGCCAGGAGAACACTGAGGCCCCCTGGTATCAGCAGAGGGGCCCCTGTGGCTAAGTAGATGGGGTGACTCAGGGAGCAGGCAGAAGAACAGAGCTCATCAGAGGCTGACCCAGCACTTTGAGAGTATGCTGGCTGTCACTCACCTACATATTAGTCATCTCTAGGGTTCTTTGAGAGCAGAAAAAAATTCATAGCTATGGATTTTGTAATTAACAGTTTATCAACGCCATCGATATAAACTCACTGATGTATTGCAAAGAAATTGATCCTGCAATGTTATTTTATTTCATTTTCGGTTGAAAGCACCTGCCAATTGTGGCTCCTTGGGGAGGGTGACAGGATGGGAAATGGGGTCAGAGGTGGCTAGGGTCCAACCCTGCAGGGACTCTGGAGAGTATAGATTGGAAAGAGACCCAGTGGAGTCCAGAGCATCACTGGAACCAGCTAGCTGCCTTAGCAGTCTGGTGTCAGGCCACCCAGCATGCTCTGGACTTGCTTGCTCTTTTGAAGAATCCACAAGGTTGGCTCAGGTCCCTGTGTCCACACAGCAAGCTTTGGGGCTGCAGTTCATGGGGGCAGCACAAGATGGTAACAGAAAGTGGCTGGGTAGTTCCCCTCCCACAGGACAGGTTCTAGGGGATTCCTAGATTGCTCTGCACAACCCCAACTCTATCCCAGTGTTTTAGATAGTGATTTCATGGGCTACATTCTAAGCCAATGCAGTGCTGGGGATTAGACCCCAGGCCTTGAGCTCGCTAGGCAAGCACCCATCACTGAGCTGTATTCCCACTGGCTCCCTCTGACACCATGTCCCTGTACTCCCTTCACCCCCACCCCAAAGCAGCTAGACCTTGACTTCTGCCTCTTTATATCAGATGCTTTGCAGCCTGACTTATGAGGTTGGCTGTACCCATGGATCAGCAGATCATAAAGACATGATGGTGCCAGTAGTGACAGTGGTGAGGCTCCTCTGACATGGGCACTTGATTGCTCTATACCCTTAGCCTGTATAACCTCCTTAATCCTATGAGGTAGGTTTGACTAGGAAATGGGAGATAGAGAAGTTAAATAACTTCCCCCAAGTCTCACAGCCTGCAAGTAAGGGACATAAGATTCTAGCTCTGCCGGCCAGGTTCCAGGGTCGCCTCCAGGGTATCCAACAGATTGCCCATGTTCAAGCCCTTTCAGTACCCTCCTGGTGGTCTCTCTGGGGAGGAGCCCAGTGCCGCCATCGGTCTCTGACGCAGCCCTAAAGTAAAGATCCTTGTACTTCAATAGTCAGCCTTTGAAGGTAGACCTGCTGCCTGCTGGGCTGGTTTCTACTTCAGACATGCCTTCTGTCCTGGGGCAGCCAGCTCTTGCTGATGCTGACACCCTCTCCTGTGTCTACAGATTCCATGTACATTGAGGACCTAGAGGCTGTACAGAAGCTGCAGGACCTGCTGCAGGAGGCGCTGCAGGACTGTGGACTGAGCCAGGGCCATGTGCAGCTATGAAGGATGGGCAAGCTGTTGCTGACTCTGCCCCTCCTCTGGAAGAAAGCAGCCATAGCCATGCAGCATTTATATAGTGTGAAACTGCAGGGCAAGGTGCCCATGCACAGACTCTTCCTGGAGATGCTGGAGGGCAAGGCACATGGATGGATGGACATGATCCATGGTGGAGCCCTCCACAGCCACCAGCCTCGACTTTTGACACCTGCATCAGGGCTCTGAGCTGTCCCAGAGGAAGAGGTTTCCTGCTTCCTGGCCATGTGCAGACTCCTGCGGGCAGCAGATGGGGAGACAGGGATGGGAAGGCGGGGTGGGGGCCCATCTGTTACCTGCATTTTCTTTGGTAATTTTTCCTTCTCCATGGGCAGTGCTAAGGCTTGGGCCAGGGCTGACTCCTCTTAAGGCTGGAGACCACCAGAGGAAGCATCCCTCCCCACAACCAAAAGGCAGCACATCCGTTTCCAGACCCCTCCTCATTCAAGACCTGGAATGTGACCTGGATGAGTAGAACTTAGTGTCCAGGACGCAAAAGAATTCCATTGGGTTCTTCTGGAGGTGTTGGTTTCAGAGAGGGCAGGCCCTTGGGGCAGGAGTGTCTCCAAAGGCCCTGCTTTTGCAGAGGTCTATGGCTGCTCCTGAGGCTCTGTACCCCCTCAATCCAGTTGGCTCCCTCCCCTTGCACCTTTTCCCTTGTCCTGCTACACCTAGGGTCCAGTTGGTGCTCCTGCCAGCCCCGAGTGGCTACATCCCACCAGCCCTCCCAAAAGCCCCTCCCCTGCTTCCTGCCCCTACCTCAGCCAGCCTAGGTAACTCCAGGGCATGTACCTGGGAACTCACTGGCTCAGTAAAGAGCTGGGTCCTGTACCCACTGCTCCTGTTGCCTCTTCTTTCTCCTCCTCCTGAGTGTGGCCAGATTAGAAACCTGTGGAAAGTTTAGAACTTGGCCCCACCAGAGGGCACTCGGGGACCCTCACTCAAGGTTAGCATCCTTGGTTGGGGTGTAGGATAGGGAGTTGGCCCAGCAGTTGAGGGGAGAAAATGAAATGATATCTTGGAAAGGAAAGAGCACTAAAGGTCTCCCCTGGCTCCTCGCTTACCTCATAAAAGGCAAGGCTTTGTGCCACAGGAGGGCACCCTATAACACCAGGGGTTATTGGGTGTAGCCCTCTTGGGTCAGTGACTGGCAAGACCTGGTAATTGTTGTATAAGGTGGTCCACCAACCCATCCAACTCTTCCTGAAAGGCTCCATCTTAATAAACCCCTCAGCCCTGGGCACATAGACAAAGCTTTCTTCTGATTCACCCACTTAAAGGGCAGTCCTGAGCTCTCACTGGTGTTTAGGGGCTGGCAGAGCTGAAGATGTTCATTCTAGGGAATGCCCAAGGCCACCTATTCTGACCCCTTCCTGCAATGCAAGAGTCCCCTTTTTCTGGCTTTCTGTCATCATCACCTTCAACTGCTGCCGGCTCTTCCTTCCTGGTGACATCTCTAGGAACTGCCGGGACTGCTGCCAGCTTTTCCTTCCTGGTGACATCTCTAGGAACTGCCGGGACTGTAGATCAGAGGCTGGCCACTTCCCATATTTAGTGCTAAACTTTTTTTAGGAGAACCTCCCTCTCCCTGTCCCTTTGCCTACAAGGAATTGCATCTCACAGCCACTGCATGAGTGAATTTTGAGGCATCCATGCCTCTGCCTGAGCTCTCATAGTCCCTGACCAAGATAGATAACACTTTTGTACTGAACTGGATTAAGCCTTAGGAGCTGGGCTTGCAGAGCCTAGCATCTGACAGCCACCTGCAGCCACACTGCTGTGTCCCAGAATTGTGGAAAGAGGTTGTTACCCCAAAAATGATCCCACCTAGTCCTCAGCACTTCAGCTGGGATTCCTTCCCATACCAGCAAGATAGCACAAATGACCACAGCTGGCTGAGTGGAAACTGCTTTGGAGAAGTTAAGTGGGAAGCTTTGTGTCCATGGTCTACTAATGCAACTACCCCCCAAATGGATCCCTTTTCACCCAAGGGGGCTGCTGACCCTCTGTCCCTATATAGAAGCTGTATTTACAAGCACAGAGAATATACTAGTGACATTGGAAAGCAGGGTCGCCTGGGCACCTGGAATCAGAGCCAACCAGTTCAAAGATTAGCCAGATGAGTGACATCTGTGAGGCCAGGGTGATCAGGATAGGGAGAAGTGAGAGATGTCTCTCCATCACCCAACTCCCTTAATCAGAGCAAACATACAGGCTGCCATTTCTGGAATGCTTGGAGAGATCACTGTTCACAGGTGTATACTCAGATACAGGTTACTTCAAACCAAGAAATCAAACAACCAGTCTTGGAGGAGGTACAGGCTGGGATCGATTTCATTCCTTTGTCCCCCAACCCTTTCTGAAGTTTCTGGATGTTTTTTTCATACCTTCCAGTTTTTGCGTACACTGATGAATTTCCAGGGCCATAACTAAGGACTAAGAGACTCTCATTTGGGGGTCAGCGGGCTCAGAGCCTATGCTGTCTTCCTGGTCCTTCCTCCAGACTCCACTACCCATGTGAGACAGATGGCTGGTGAGGATGACAGTCTTGTGATGAGGAGACCGGTGGGCCCAGAGTCCAAGCCTGTGGAACAGCACCAAAGAGAAGCACTATGTGGAGAGATTGCTTTGTTTTTTGATAATGATATCATGGCTGGAATGGCTTAAGATGTATATAGTTTTTAACCATCAGTCCTTCCTGCCGCCTCACCTTCCTGTATGTAATTCTTGTATGTGTTCCCCCACAGCCCCCGTGTAAACCACATGCCCTGGGATTCTCCCATCCAGTCCCATGTATCTAGAATCTAATAAACAGGGAAAGGAGTGTTGAGTTTTTCATGCATTGTCTGTTGGAGTACACTGCCCTCTGGACAGCATCACCCTTAGGACTCGCGTTAAAAATGAGAGGCCAGTGAAGAAGCACAAAGCATCTGTGCCTGGGAGACCTGGGGACAGGTAACATGACTATTGTAAATGTGAGTAGTACTTAGCCTAGCATGCAAGAGGTCCTGGGTTCAATCCCTGGCATTGATTACATAAAGTGTAATCAGCAACAGTCGGGAGTAATGGCTTGAGACATCTATGCTGGTCAGAAAGCCCCGCTCCTGCTCTTTGTGAGGCACTCCTTTCCACGGGTGCCAGAGAGGTGGGGTATTCGCCCCACATGGAGCACAGCAGTTGCCTAGGCTGCTTTGAGTCATGATCAGGACTGTGTGTTTCCAGATCCCTGGTGCCTTGCTCAAATAACTGAAGTGCCCCCGAGTTGTAAAGTCACAAGGAACTTTATCCAGGAGCAAATTGATAGTACAGAGCAGAAATGCTGCTTTGCAGCAGTCTCCTTGAGTACTCAGAGATCCCTGGTTACTGCTCAGGACCTCCTTTTATGGGCAGGAAGAGATGGTTGCTAAGGGGCCTCGTGAGTGTTTTCCATTGACAGACTTGGATAATGTAAGACTTCACTCACTGCTCATATGCCCAGAATCCATCTGGTGGTTTTTTTGTTTTTTGTTGTGTTTTGTTTTTTGCCACAGAGTTTCTCTGTGTAGCTTTGCGCCTTTCCTGGAACTCACTTGGTAGCACAGGCTAGCCTTGAACTCACAAAGTTCCACCTGGCTCTGCCTCCCTAGTGCTGGGGATTAAAGGCATGTGCCACTGCCACCTGGCTTTTTTTTTTGAGCTGAGGATCAAACCCTGAGCCTTGTGCTTGCTAGGCAAGCACTCTACCACTGAGCTATATCCCCAACCCCTGCATGTGATTTTAATCATGCATGTTCACCTATACATAGGCATAACATGGTAAATAGGGATATGCACTCAAAACTGGTTCAGCCTATGTTGGTGCTTGGTCTTTAGTTTCCAGATAGGTCCTGGGACATGTTTGAATAGTAACTGTCCACAAAAGAGGAGTCACTAAGGGGTTGCTAGGGAAGGAACAGCTTACTTCTTTGTTTGAAATGGAATGTATCAGCAGCTTGTTGGGGGAGGGGAGTGTGGATAGCTTGTGCCAAGCAGAGCTCCAGGCTACCCTGCCAACACCAGGAGAACCTGGAAGGATTATAACAGGATGCCTTTTGTTACAAGTGAAAGACATCCCATCTTAATTGGCTTATGGGGAATTATTCCTACAGAGGGAGGGAGGAGGGGTGTGTGTGTGTGTGTGTGTGTGTGTGTGTGTGTGTGTGTGTACATGTGGTGTGCACCTCACCAAAGTGGGAGGGGCAGGACATCAGATCAGGTTTGATCCAGAGTTGTAAATTTGATGCAATTCTGGATCAACTTCTTTTTTTAAGGAGGTTTGTGAGATTGGTCACATGACACATTGGCTGTCATGCAGAGAACACTGTAGCTTTGCAGTCCACAAGTCTGGGTGCCTCATCATTCCTAAGGTGGCATGTCCTGGAGGACCCCTGGAGAGTGGGTCAGCTTTTCTGAAACAATCCTGTCCCATCTGCTTCATCCTTAACCTCTTTCAAGAGGCTGTGGGATTTTTATTTCATACCCTGGGAGGGAGTGGGGAGAATCTCACTACAAATGTGAGGAGTGTCTGGGCCTCACCTTGAATTCCAGTGTTTTGGGGCCTCTTCCTTGAGGAATCACTAGCCATCCGGGGGTGAGTGAATCCCACTCAATGGCATTCCACTAAGCAACTGCAGAGGAACAGACCCCATATCTGTGGACTTCTCAGAGCATGGCCAGCCTTCAATAAACTAAGAAAGCCACCTATGGTTCCTACCACAGTCTATCCTCTAATTCCAGCACTCTGGAGCACACAGGATGGATATTCATGCTGCTTCCTTGGTGGGGGAGGGTGTGTGGAGGAGGAAGAAGAATTGACCATATCTCTCACACACACTGGAAGAGCAGGGCTGGCCTCTGCTGATGTGGGGAAGACTTGAGGGGAGGTTCAGGACCAGGTAGGAGAATCCACGAGAAGTGATAGGTATTATTGCTTGTCTAGGGAGACACCAGCGGGGCAAAGAGTGTTGTGCCAGCTAACTAGGAAATGGCATGAGCTTCCTCAATAACAGATTCTACATGAAAGCTTTTGCTGGCTGTGGGTTCCTTTTCACCCCTGACTCGCAGCCTCCATGGTGTAGAGACAGACCCACTCTGCCAACCCTGTCTGCTGCAAGGTAAGTTACCAGTTACCAGTTTGAAAACACTTACATGGAAAATTCCAACAATAAGCAGCTTGCAAGCTTTAAATAACTGTGTGTGTGAGAGTGTGTGTGTGTGTGTGTGTGTGTATGTGTAGAAGACAGGATTTCTCAGACTAGCCTGGAACTCAGAGGTCTACCTGCCTCTGCCTCCCAAGTAGGCGTGTACCTGATTTTAAACAACATTTATGGCAGCACATTGTTATGGTTGTTGTATTTATTAGTAATACTTGTACCTTTACCATAGATCTGTGTGTGTGTGTGTGTGTGTGTGTGTGTGTGTGTATGTGTGTGTGTAAAAACAGTATTGAGGAATATGTCTCCATTGGCTACAAGAGTATCATGATAAAGATAATTCCTCTTCTGAACCCTGCTTTGTGGAGAAGTAAGGACTCAGT
Organism: Onychomys torridus; assembly: GCF_903995425.1. NCBI lineage: Eukaryota > Metazoa > Chordata > Mammalia > Rodentia > Cricetidae > Onychomys > Onychomys torridus. The sequence goes on from NW_023411176.1 coordinate 47,388, forward strand.
AGCCACCTTGTATAACATTATTTGCCAGCAAGAAAAGTAAGCCCAAAGGCATCTTTTCATAAAGATCTTTCCTGGGAGAATCAGAGCTGTGACTCAGAAGCAGAATGGGTGCTGGGAAGCTCTCTAGACTGCGTTTTTTATAGTTGACTTTCATTTCCTTCAATTTCTTTTTTATTTTGTTTTTATTTTATTTTTTGAGACAGGGTATCTCTACAGAGCCCTGGCTGCCCTGGAACTCACTATATAAAGTAGGCTGGCCATGAACTCATAGAGATCCACCTGCCTCTGCCTCCCCAGTGCTGAGACTAAAGGTGTGTGCTACCACATTCAGCTTCATTTTTTAAAATTTTATTATTATTTTGTGGTTGGGTGTGAGATGTGAATGTGGGTGTGCATGCTATGGTATGCACACGGCGGTCAGAAGGCAAATTTATGGAATTACTTCCCCCTTCCACCATCATATAGGCTCTGGGGATTGAACTCAGGTCATGGCGTTCATCATCGGGTGGCAAGTGTACATCAGCTTGGGAGCCTCTCCAGATGAAATACACAAGGCTAGTTAACTTTGTTTTAAAGTTACTTTATCTCTAATTAATGTTTTTTGGGGAGTGGGGTACACCCATGTGAGTACAGTGACCTTGGAGAACAGAAGAAGGTACTGACTTCTCCCGAGCTGTAGCTACTGGCAGCTCACAGCCCAGTGTGGGTGCTGGGAACCAAATTGGGGTCCTTAAATTCTCAATCATCTCTTCAGCCCTGTTTTTGTTTATTGAGACAGGGTCTTGCTGTAGCCAGACTGCCGGCAACTCACTGTTTTTAATTAATTAGATGTGTTTGCATGTGGGCTCACATGCATGCCATTGTATACATGTGGAGGTCAGAGAGCAACTTATGGGAGTCTGTTCCCTCTTTCCTCCATATGGAACCCGGGGGTTAAATGTAGGTCACCGGACTTGGCAGCAGGCACCTTTACCCCTGAGCCATCTTACCAGTCCACAACAAATTAGCCTTGAATTTACCATTCTCCTGTTTCAGCATCCTGAGAACTAGGATTGCAGGCATCAGCCATTACACCTGATGAGGCAAGTTAACTTTGCATTTCAGGTAAGTGAGGAGTATATATTTAATAAGATGTATTTTTATGCTGTGTGGGCTTATGTTTGGTTTATCTAAAGGTCAAGTTTCACTAGCCTGTAATGATAGTTGCTGATTCTGGAATGCACTCACATGGTTTTGCACGTCTAACTGTTCAGTTATCAAAGGGTCTCATTTCCCTCTCTTCCTTCCATTTTCATGTATCTGTTCTTGACACAGAATGCAGCCAACCAGCCCTTTCCTGAATGGCCTATCTCAGCTGTCTCTTTTGTAGGATTAATGTGTAGAACATGCATAGAACAAAAACAACAAAACTCACCAAGAAAACAAATGGGGTAATGAAATGAACAGATAATTCTCAAAAGATGACATATAGGAGGGCTGGGGACATGACTCAGTGATTAAGAGCACTGGCTGCTCTTTCAAAGACCTGTGGTCAGTTTCCAGCACACACGGCAGTGCACAACTATCTGTTACTCCAGTCCCCAGGAATCCAATGGCTTTTTCTGGCCTCCACTGTCACAGCACACACTACACACACGGTGCACAGACGTACATTCAGGCAAACACACTCATATACATAAAATAACAACAAACAAAAATCTCAAAAAATGAAAATTGTAACTGTACTGAGATCCCATCTTGCCCTAGTTAGAAGAACAGCTATGAAGAAAACGAGTAACAACAAGTGCCTGAGAGAATGTGGGCAAAAGTGAAGCTGTGTGCCAGCGAAAATGGAAAGCAGTCCAGCCACTATGGAAATCAATATGGAGGTCTCTCAAAAAAAAAAAAAAAACTAACAGAAGAGCTTCTATAAGGCCCAGCCACTCCAATCCTGGGTATCCACATATAGGACTCCAAGATGACCGAACAATCACAGAGATAACTGTGCATTGTTGCTTGTGGCAGCATTACCCAAAATAGCAAACTAAGGAGCCAATCTAAGGGTCCAGCAAACAAGGATGGCGGAGGAAACATGGTCCATATATAGTGAGGAATTTTTTCATCTATAAAGAAGAATGAAATGTAATTTGAAAAACAAAACAGATGCTCCTAGAGATAATCAGATTAAGTGAATTAAGCCAATCTCAGAAAGACAAATACCACATGCTCTCTCTCATGTGTGGGTCTTAGACTTTATGCAGGGACATAAAATCAAGCATGTATGTATGTATGACAGGAGGTAGAAGAAAATAGTCTCAAAGGAACAAAGGGGGCTGATGGGAAGGGTGAGAGGAGGAGGGTGGGGTGGGGTCTGTCGGTTATTATTCTCAACACAAAATATGCATGAAAACTTAAAAAATAAATTAATTTTAAAAACTAGTTCCCCTTGGCCTAGTCATTCAGGAATTGCATCTTCTGTCATTATTTTTGCTATATTTGCATCCTCTCTTGTACCTTTAGACTCATCTACTCTGCAGAACTCCCACCACTCCCCTCTGACCTGCTCAGACACACAGCTTCTCTTTCCTGTGTCTCCATCTCTTTCTTTTATTCACAGCCATTTTCTCCCAGAGGATTTTGGTGTTTTAATTGTCTCTTCCTACTTGCTTACTGTCCATGACTTCTGTCTTCCCTATCCTCCATTCTCTTGTCCAACTTCTTTTGGTGGTCATCAATGTTGCCCTTCACCTGTGGACTACTTCTCTCTAGGTCTGGGGCTGGGATTGGTTGGTATTGAGGTTGTGTCCTGCTCTCCGGAGAAGACTGACCTATTAAAGCCTGGATGCTTCAAGAAGCAGCACATTGGAGTTCACCTGCTGAGGGACAAGAATCCCCCTGGGGACCATGCATCAAGAAGCAAAGAGATTTTGTCTTCAGAACTCAAGGTTCTGGCTGGTGCCCAGGCTGTCGTTATTTTGAGCCAGAAGCCGCTGAAATACAAGGAAGTAGCTTTACTATGAGGGTTGGGGAACCTGTCTAATCTTAGGCTCATTTTTGTCACTTTGCCCAGGACCCAAGGGAGAAGGTGTCTCTGGCCATGCTTTCCTATCCCTGACTGGCTGGGCTGAGTCAACAACTCTAAGCCACCTTCCAGCTGTGTCATTTGGGTACTCCTTGGTTCAGGGCACACTTCTTGCTTTATATCTACTCATTCATTTATTTACTTTGCTATGTTGTCTGTCTTGTGTAGCCCCAGCTGCTTTCAAACTCACTATATGTCTGAAACTGGCCCAGAACTCCTTATCATCCTGGCCCCACCTCCTATATGCTGAGGTTACAAGTATCATGCCCCCACTTGATAATAACACTGGCTTACTTATCTCCCTTCCCATTTTGTTGGCAGTGAGGTTACCAATCATACCGCCCTCTCCATGGGGTTGGGCCAAGGCCTGAGTTTGGCCAGTCAGAACCTGGAACAGAGTCCTATGAGGGCAATTTTGGAGAAGTATGCTCCGGTTCTAGCTACTCAGGATTCCTCCCTTCCTGGGGACAGGCTGTCACCAGGACTTGCTCTAGTAAAATTTCCTTTTCTCAGCATCAATACCTGCGACTCCCAGTTAATGAATCCTGAATCCAAGAAGTAACTGGACCACACCACAGATTTGTCAGTCTCAACATCTACCATCCAGGATGCTTTTATAGAAAAACAATGAATGGGACAGGGGTATGGCTTGGTCAGAAGAATGCTTCTTAGTCTGGAGGAATCCCTGAATTCAGTTCCCAGGACTGTATAGAGTGGATGTGGTGGCTCACACCTGTAATCCCAGCAGGCAAGGAGTAGTGACAGGAAGAGGAGGAGCTCAGTTAGCTTGGACTACATAGAAACTTTGAGGCAAACCCTTATAGCAACTATATGAGACCCTGACAAAGAAGGAAGGGAGGGAGGGATGGAGGTAGAGAGAGAAAGGGAAGGAGAGGTAGGAAGGGAGAGAGGAAGTGAGGGAGGTAAAGAGAGAAAGGGAAGGAGAGAGAGAAAGAGAAGGAGAGGGAGGGAGGGAGAGAGAGAAAGGGAAGGAGGAAAAGAGGGAAGGAGGAAAGGAGAGAGAGAGGGAGGGAAGGGGAGGAAAGAAGAGGGGATGGAGGTAGGTAGGAAAGGAAGGTGAGGGAAGGCAGGGGAGGGAAGGAGGGTGAATCACTGGAGCTCCCATCAATTCTCTGAGGCTTTTAGGTAGCATACCGGATTCCCAGGTCCCACAGTAGTGACCAACAATGGTATACATGGCACCAACCACTTGGATGATGCTCCTTATCCTGGCAGCCTGTGCCCACTGAGTCAGCAGTACAGAGGCTTTAAGCCACTGCCCTTCATCCTGACAGTAGCCACAGGTCCCTTCATGGGCTTAAGAGCAACCATACCCTGGCCACTTACCTCTCACAGTTAACAAAATGTGCCCTCTGCTGGTACCATCGCCACCTAGCACTGACCCGGCCAAGCCTATGGAACACCCTCATCACAAACTGTAACTGAACAGCAGACTATCCAGGCTGGAGGTGCGGAGCACAGTCCTTTGTACTTCCCTGCTTGAGGTCTAAACATCATGTAAAGTCACATATGAACTTGGGCATGAAGGCCCTTGGCTGTGATACTAGGAGCTAGGAAGAATGTGTTAAAGGCCAGCCTCAACTACCTGGCCAATTTGAGGCCAGCTTGAGCTACATGAGACCCTGTCTCAAAACAACAAATCCAAACACTACAAATTCCAGACTTCATCTTGTACCTGTTACTGTTTAAGCCTAATTATAATCCACAGAGTAACTGTATTATTCTAATATACTGTATAATGATTAGGAGTAATGATGATTTTAACTTCTCTTTCCCTCTCTCCCCATCTCCCTTCTTCTCTCTCTCCCACAGAAATGAATGTTTGTGTGTTATGGCTCCTTTGACTTTATTTGTCCCACTGCACTTCTACCAAGACCGTAGCTGGGAGATGAGCATGTCAGCCACAACCTCGGGTTTCTTCCACTGGATTCTCGGCAGCAGTTCGGATGATTCAAGTTTTTTTTTTTTTTTTTGATTCAAGGTTTTAGTATGTGTGTTTAATTTTTGAGTTCTTTACATAGTCTGTGTTGTGTGTTAACCCCAGTGAGGGTCAGTATAGACATCAAACATTTTTTCTCACATTCTGTAAGCTTCATGTGTTTGTTTTGTTTCCATTCCCTCAGCAGAGGCTTCCTAATGTCATGCAATCCCAATGATCAAGTCTCCTCATGTTTCTTAGGTTCTCAGAATCTTTTTCAGAAAGTTCTTGTGCATGCCACATCCAGAAACATTTTCCTCTATAGTTTCAAAGTCTCTTGTCTTACATTAATGTCTTTTAATCATTTTGAAATGGTCTTTAACAGGGTGAAAAATAGAGATTAAGCTTCATTTTTCTGCATGTGTACATCCCATTTTCCCAGCATCATATATTGAAAAGGCTCCATTTTCTCTAATGTGTATTTGGGCACTGTGGTGGTCTGAAAGAAATTGAACCCCCTCCCAAGGGCGTAGCACTGTTGGGAGGTGTGGCTTTGTTGGAGTAGGTGTGTTTTTGTTGACAGAAGTATGTCACTATGGGGATGGGCTCTGAGGTCTCCTATATTCAATATACCTGCTCAGTGTCACAGTCCACTTCCTCTTGCCTTCTGATCAAGATGTATCCAGCACCATGTCGGCCTGCACACTGCCATGTTACCCACCATGATGATAATAGACTAAACCTCTGAACTGTAAACTACCACCTCAATTAAATGTTTTCCTTTATAAGAGTTGCCATGGTCATGGTGTCTCTTTATATCAGTAAAAACCCTACCTAACTAAAGCAGGCACCTTTGTCAAGAGCAGCAAGGGTTTGCTGTGTCGGTTGTTTCTGAGTCCTCTGTTGCATCTCAACTGGGGTCGCAAATGTCTAATCGCTCGTCTTCTCTTTCCC
>NW_023411177.1:0-7500 GCF_903995425.1 Onychomys torridus
AGGTACTTAACAGCTGCTCTTCACACCTTTGCTTCTTATGTTTTCGTGTAACTATTATGGTCTATATCATGTAGGGTCACACGGGCACTAACTATCCTCCATGCTATCTCGTTGACAGTCTACCCATTCTCCAGCTACTGAACTTACTTTTATTGTTGTATTAGTCAGCGGAAGTAGTTGACGACCCTCAAATACCGGGCGCTATTTCCAGTGTCTAAAAAACAGAGTGCTTATGTTTGCTCACAGTTCTTGGGGGCCTGGGATGCCCACAATACGAATCAGGACTATGGCTCCCCTTGGGTGTTCACGGCTGGCACACACAGGGACTGTCTTTGTTCATGGTGTCAGATACGGCATCAGTGATAACCATGGTGAGCACTCGTAGCCGATCGGGGAAATCTTTATTCCTGGTACAAAATCAGGCTTCAAACACGGCTGCAGTCTGGACTCTTGGCTAATTTCTTTTAATATTGTTTCTTTGCATATCTTTCTGTGGTGGCTTCAGGTACTTAGAAAATCAAAGTAGAGAATGTTTCCCAAACTTTGCTGAGCCATGGAGTTACATGGGGATCTTTAAGTTAAACACTAATGGAGCTGACAAAGATGGCTCAGTGGGTAAGGGTGTTTGCCTTGCAAGTCTAGTGGCCTGAATCCAGTCCCTGGAAAGCATGTAAAGACAGAAGCAACTTCTCGTTGACCAGGGCTGTTCGGTAGGTTGACGTTCGGCGGAGCCTTGACTCTGGCGAATACTGCTTGTGTGGCCGAGTATTTCCTTCCTTCCTTTTCTCTTTCTTAGCATTTGTTTATTTTATTTTGTTTTGGCATTTATTTAGAGCCTCACCTTGTAGCACTGGCTGACTTGGATCTTGATTTGTAGACTAGGTTTGGCTAAGAAATCACAGGGACCTACCTGCCTCTGTCTCCTGAGTGCTGGGATTACAGGTGTGCACCATCACGCCAAACTTAGAATGTTATTTTTTTATTGAGAAACTACCAAGTCCTCAAATTCTACTTTTCCAACTATTTTAGTTACTTCTCTGTGTGTATGTGCTCCTGTGTGCAAGTGCTGTGGGAGGCCAGAAGTGGGCATTAGCATCCCGGGAGCTAGAGTTATCCAACACAACACTACATGAACTGAACTACAGTATCCTGGAAGAGCCAATGGACTTTTTAAAAAAATATATTGAATCATATGTTTGAACTAGAGAACAGACATGCTGTGATCACAGTCATTAATTACAGAGATGCCAAAATATTGATTATTGATTTACTATATTAAGCTATTTTAGTTAGCTTAATATAGTAGACAGAAGATACTTTTATTGTAGCAACTAAAGAATCTTTAGTAAGTTCATGGTGAATAGTGTTGTTCTAAACAAGTAATGTATGACACTGTATCTCCATGCAGCATTCTTTTATTTGGTAATTAGTGTCTAGGGTAGTTAAACTATATGTGTCATACCTTTTTTTGGGGGGGGGGATGCAGGGTCTTGCTATCTAGCCAAGGCTGGCTTGGTACTCTTGAACTCAGTAATCCTCCTACCTCAGCCTCCTGGGTGCTGGGATTAGAGATGTGCACTACTGTGCATGACTCCAAGCTTTGGTCTCTTACCCTTATCAGAAGCATTGCTGTAAGGAAATAACATGATAAAATGCTTCATAAGCTAGCAAGAGCTTGAGATTGTGAGGGGTCAGGGTGCTATTCAAGGGCTGGGGCTAGAAGAGTGTGTGGGAACATGGCTGAGCAAGTCTTCTGGGCAGATGTCCAGTAAAAGAGATAAGACACACACACACACACACACACACACACACACACAAAAAAAGGACATTACTGATAGATACCCCACCCTAGCTCACTCTTAGTGTTGGATATTTTGGAACCCATATCTGGCAGATGTTTTACTGAACCCATGTAACTGTCACTGGGAAAAGAACTATGTGTTTATACTTAAAATTTTGTTTATTTACTTATTTATTTTCTTCCGAGACAGGGTTTCTCTGTGTAGTTTTGGTGCTTGTCCTGGATCTTGCTCTGTAGCCCAGGCTGGCCTCGAACTCACAGAGATCCTCCTGGCTCTGGCTCTGCCTCCCGAGTGCTGGGATAAAAGGTGTGCGCCACCACCGCCCTGACATTGTTTTTATTTTTTGAGACAGAGTCTTAGCTCAAGCTGGCCTTGAACTTGCAATCCTCCTGTCTCAGCCCCTTGAGTGCTGGGCTACAGGCATGTGTTACCATGCTTGGTGGAAAGGCAGAAAGAGGATTCGAAATAGCAAGACTCTGTCTTCATGTATGTGCATTTTTGTTAGTTCTGTTTCTTTTATTCATTTTATTCTGTTCTTGTTAAACTAGAACGTGACAGACATTCCATGGTTTGTAGCCTTGATGACATGATTACCCTACAGGCTGAGGCTGTCTTACCCTCCGCTGTTCCTGTAGCAGTGCCGTACTAGGAAGGACTTTGCTGTGGGGGACTGGGTATAGGGAGGCTGACATGTCTTCTCTCCTCCCCTCACTCTCTCTGGGGTGGTCTCTGATGCAGAGGTGGGGGCTCAGGGGCATGAAACAGACTCTAGACTTCTGTTTCTTGAGACATAGTCTCACTGTGTAGCTCTAGCTGGCCTAGAACTTGTATGTAGACCAGGTTGGCCTTGAACTCACAGAGCTCCACCTGACTCTGTCTTCCAAGTCCTGGGATTAAAGGTGTGTGCCATCATGCTTGGGTAGACTCTGGGTTTTTAAGGGAGTGACATGCTGCCTCTCTTACATAGGTGCTTCAGTGAAGAGTCCTGCGTCTCCATTCCTGCAGTGGAAGGCTATGTGGTGGTCCTTCAGCCGGATGCCCCCCAGATCCTTCTGAGTGGCACAGCTCATTTTGCCCGCCCTGCTGTGGACTTTGAGGGACCCGAGGGGGTCCCCTTGTTCCCAGATCTTCAGATCACTTGCTCCATTTCCCACCAGGTGGAGGCCAAAGCAGATGAGAGTTGGCAGGGCACAGGTAGGGATGACTCCAAGGAGTGATGTGGTCCAGGGAACAGGGATGTCTGGAACTAGAAAGAGGGAGTGACTATGGGGTTGGAATGGGAAGGCTTTCTCACAGCTCAGTGTGACTGAGAACAACTCCCCCTTAAAAACCAGAGCCTCGGGGTTGGGGATTTAGCTCAGTGGTAGAGCGCTTGCCTAGCAAGCGCAAGGCCCTGAGTCCGGTCCTCAGCTCTGGAAGAACAAAAAACAAAAACCCCAGAGCCTCTGGGAAGCCACGAGTGTAGGGAAATGTTGCATGTTGATAGTCATGATGATGTTTGCCTTCCTTAATGAGTGGCCATAATACATGACAGTGGCTGGGTCTCAGCACCTCAATGGGCACAGCTCTGACCTTGACCCCGACTTTCTCCCCCCAGTGACAGACACACGTATGTCAGATGAGATTGTACACAACCTGGACGGCTGTGAAATTTCTCTGGTGGGAGATGACCTAGACCCTGAGCGAGAAAGCCTGCTCTTGGACATGGCATCCTTGCAGCAGCGAGGCCTGGAGCTCACCAACACATCTGCCTACCTCACCATTGCTGGTCAGTGAGGCCCAGGGTCTGGTGTGCGTGTGCGTGTGCGTGTGCGTGTGTGTGTGTGTGTGTGTGTGTGTGTGTGTGTCTGTCTGTCCTCCTTCCTCCGATTAAGCACATGGCTCCTCCTTCCCAGGATGTTGGTCAAATGCCATTTTGTCCCTTCTTAGCTGGAAAATCCTTTGGTTTCCAGATTGAGGGGCTCATGCTGGGGCAGAGTCTCTGAACCCCGTCTCTCTTCCCTCTGCTCTCTGGAGCCTGGCTCCCTTCCTCTCTTGATTCCTCTGCCATGTCCCTTCGGGTCTCTGCGCTCTCTCTCCTTCCTCTGTCTCCCCACCCAGCTTTGGAGTCTTGTAGCTCTTGGGTGTGTTTAGGCTCTCTATCCTTTCCTGTACCCCGGCAGCTTTCAGTCCTCACTCAGTGAACAGTGGGGAGCAACGGCATCTGGGAGGGAGAACACAGCAATGACCATTCCATTCCGGGCCCACCAAAGGTGTATCCCTTCTGTCTATCATCTTCCTGCCCTCTTTTCTGTAACTACTGAGATTCTTTCATCCTTGGGGAGTCCCACAGGCCACACGACTAGGTGAGAAGGGCAGAGAAGCAAATGTGGTTTTGCTTACTCTACCCTGTAGATCAGTGTGTGTGTGTGTGTGGTTTCTTCTCCTAGGTGTCAGCTTATGCCCCTGTCGAGGGATGGGGCTAACCATCCCTCCCATTGCTGCCCTGGACCTCCCTTCACTGACCTCTCTGCTGAGCTTGTCTCCTTATTCCCCAGGGGTGGAGACCATCACCGTGTATGAAGAAATCCTGAGGCATGCTCGTTATCAGCTGCGGCATGGAGCCGCCCTGTATGCCAGGAAATTCAGGCTTTCCTGCTCAGAGATGAACGGCCGCTATTCCAGCAACGAATTCATCGTGGAGGTACCCAGAGAACCCCCTTCCTTTCTAGGTCACCTGCTCCTGGCAAGGAGCCAGGATGTATTGGACTCAGATAGATGCTTGATGGACAGGGACTTTGTTGCATTGAAGATTTCTAGACCCATGACAGATGGAGGAGGAAGAGGAGAAAGAGGAGGAGATGTGGGTGATAGTTAAGGTGATAGGGATGGGTAACACGGCTTGCTGCTAAGCTTAATGGCCTGTTTGGATTCAATCCTCAGAAACTGCATAGCAAAAAGAACTGTCTCCTGCAAGGTGTCCTCTGATCTCCACACACTGTGTGGTAGGAGTCCCATCCCAGATGAGAGAGGGGTGTACTGAGTGAGCTTGGAGTGGGGTGGAAAGGGGCCTGGGGAGAAGCAGTTGTACCTACAGAGTTCTCCCTTTCCTTAGGTCAACGTCCTGCATAGCATGAACCGAGTGGCCCACCCCAGCCATGTGCTCAGCTCACAGCAGTTCTTGCACCGAGGTCACCAGCCTCCTCCTGAGATGGCTGGACACAGCCTGGCCAGCTCCCACCGGAACTCCAGTACGTAAGCTGAGTGGGGATGAGGAGCATGGCATGACATCCATCTCTATACCCTTGGGAGGGGAGGAGGCAGTAGATCCTATTCTCTGGGGTACCTGTCTTAGTGGTGTCTGTGAGAGAACCTCTGCATCCCCCTGGTCTGTTAACTCCACTGTGAAGGTGAATCCTGGCTCAATGCAGGGTGCTCAAGCCTGGAATCACAAAGCAGTGTGGACTGTAGGCATTTTATTATTCTTGCTGCCCTCCCTGCTCCCAAAGTCAAGTTAGCTGGGATCTAGAGATCTTCTGTTGTGAAGTTATTTATGCTAGTTATTATGCTAGTTAATATATAGTTATTACTCTAGCATACTAGGACTACCTGAAGATGCTACTGGGGGGTCTAAAGGACTTTTAGGAGTTATGTGTGATGGTGCATGCTTATGACGCCAGCACTCAGGAGGCTGGGGCAGACAGGAGGAAAGCCTGCCTAGGCTATGTGGTGAGGTCTGTCTATTAAAAAAAAGATAGAGGGAGAGAGAAAACGAATAAACAAATAAATGTGATCGAAAGAAAGAATTACAGAATAGCTACTCTCCCCCACTCCCTGTGGAAAGAGTAGGCACTATTAGACATGTAATTGTATGTTCTCTGCAAAATCCCAGGAATATTTCTAAATCAACACGTGCCAAATGTTGTCTGTGGATGGGGCAGTCTTGCCCACTGGTTATGGACTTTTACTAGTGGCTCAATGATTGTTTGTAATAGTAAGACTTTCTTAATTAAAAGAGAAAAAAAATAAAGAAGAAAGGAGAAAACATGAGTATAAAGAAGAAAAATTAACGTTGCTTCTGTCAGATTGAGGCTACCATCCTGCTGGGGTATGTTTCTACTGTGTTTCATTCATTCATCTATCTATCTATCTATCTATCATCTATCTATCTATCTATCTATCTATCTATCTATCCATCCATCTATCTATCCATCCATCTATTATCTATCTGTATATCTATCTATCCATCTATCCATCTATATCTATCTGTCTACCAATCTATCATCTATCTATCTTGTCTATCTATCTGCCCATCTATTATCTACCTACCTATCTACCCATCTACCCATCTATCTATCGCTCTACCCTGTGATTCCACACTTTTTCAGCTCCTTCTTGCGTTAGCTACCAGCTCGGATTTTGGAATCCAGCACAGCTTTGCAGCCACACAGCAGCTCCCAGTATCCGCTTTATATGAGCTGACATCAGTCCCTGGCTTCACACATCTCATTCTCCCCATTGCTGTCCTGCCTGCCTTCCAGATCCTTTTCTCTTTGGAGTATTTTCCTTTAGATTCGTTTGTTTTGGTTTGGTTTGGTTTCATGAGATGGTGTATCGCTTTGTTGCCTGGGCTGGGCTTGATCTCTTGGGCTCAAGTAGTCTTCCTGCCTCTGCCCCAAGTAGCTGGAATATAAGTACACAGTGCTATGTCGGGCTATTTTCTCCCGTCCTTTCGTTCTTTCGACCATGACGCTGAGAGAACTCGTCATCTTTTCAGAAGGATTTCTCTTTCCTTTCTTCTTTTGTTTCTGTTATTTCATTATGTAGGGTCACACGGCTATTTCCATGCAAGTACATAACATATTTTGAATATAGTCCCCCCAATACCCTTTCCAGTCTACCCCATCACTCGAATTAGTCCCTTTGTTCACCCAGGACTTCAATTCTTCTTCCACGTCACAATCATTTTCTTTTTAATATTGTCTTTGCATATCTTTCTGTGGTGCTTCAGGTACTTAGAAAAATCAAAGTAGAGAAATGTTTCCCAAACTTTGCTGAGCCATGGAGTTACATGGGATCTTTAAAGTTAAACACTAATGGAGCTGACAAGATGGCCTAGTGGGTAAGGGTGTTTGCCTTGCAAGTCTAGTGGCCTGAATCCAGTCCCTGGAAAGCATGTAAAGACAGAAGGCACTCTGTTGACCTCTGACCTCTCACACATGTGCCCACATAGACACTCACATACACCCAAATATACAATAATAATATTAATTAACTAAAATTAAATAAAATAAAAAGGCAATGATACCTGTCTCTCACCAATTTGGGGTGTCAACCACCAAAAGATTTTAGTTCCCTATGTGACAGATGTGAATCACAGTTTGAGATAACAGCATAATGTCTTCATCATCTTGTCTCACTCCTTAACTACCCTCCAGTCCTCACCGTCTCTCATGCTTCTTCTGCCTGCCTGAGACTCCTACTCTCCACAATACAAGTGCAAACTCTGTCTATGTCCCAAAATCTTCCTTGACCGTTCTTATTCACTGAGATCTCTTTTCTCTGCTGCATAAGAAGCTGCACAGAAATTAGCTTCTGCCATTGGAGGAGACGGCAGAGCTACGTCTACTGTCTCCGTCATCTACGTCTATTCTACAGCTCATCTACCTCTGAGATGGTAGAGTTTACTTCTACTGCAGCTTTAGAGTAGTGCAGCTCA
>NW_023411178.1:0-6035 GCF_903995425.1 Onychomys torridus
AAGGAAAATTAGGAAAAGGAACAATCCGAGTAAAAATGATTGTTTAATTAACTTACAGACACCCTGATATGACATCTCTGTCGTTGATTTATTGTATTTCCAGATCATTCTATTATGACATAAATTCTTTGCCAACAATTTTTTTAAAATTCATCTGTATGAGATGATAGAAAATTGTTAGAAATTTCTAGACAAAGGAAATATGAGCACTCTCTATGATCTAATTTCTTTGTCATATAAGCTACATTTTCCCTTGAAATTATAGCCCACCACCACTCTTTCATGCCAATAAACACACATCTACAGCAACATGAAACATTAGCAACAGGATTGAACCATTTCATTGTCTGGTCAAACCATGGCTCAGCCCCACAATGCCTATCTGTTGGGCATCGAGGTTTCTGCAGGGTGATTCACACCACTGTGGTAGACATCCTCATGGGGGAAGCTGCCTTCTTTCTTTGGACATCAGTGGGATTGCTGTAGGCAGAGTGCATACAGCTGTGCACCCCTTTCCAATGGGGACACCTGGGGTGTCATTGTTGGGTCTCATAGTCATTGTACAGACATCACAAAACAAGCCTAACTGGTACAGCCTGACACCCACCTGTATATATGTGTGTATGCATGAGAAAGAGAAAGAGATCCCTGTTGCTCAGGACTTGATGAACAAAATCACCCCAGATTAAATCCATCACAGGAGAAAACAATACAATCAAGAGGCTGGATAAACACAGGACACCCAAGGCTGTTACCTGCAAAACAGCAGCCTGGCTTAGAGCGAATGGATTTGTATAAATAAAAGAAAACTCTCAAAACCAAAAAATGCAATACAGCAAACACGTAAGCCAGTAACACACAGTTATCACCACAAGCAAGTGTCCCGTGCCCCATGTAATTGCATTCACTGTATCTTTTCACTTTGTTTTCATTCTTATGTATGTATGGTGTACGGCACATGGTATGCATGTGTGTATGCCTTTTGCACGTGTAGTTACTTGTATATTGGGGTGCACATGGGTATGTGTGCATGTGTGTGTGCATGCACATGGATATACATGCACATGGGTGTGTGTACATGTGGACGCCAAGGCTGATGTCAGGAATCATCCTCCATTGTTCTTCTACCTTACTCAATAAGGCAAGGTCTTTCAGTCAAACCCAGAGCTCGCCAATGTGGCAAGTCTTGCTATCTAGTTTGCTCTGGAGATCCCACACCTCCACCTTCCCAGGCGGGACTTACAAGAGTATTGCCATGCCTATCTGCAATTATGTGGGTTCCAGGGATCTGAACTTGGGTCCTTAAGCTTGTGCAGTAAGACTTTTAACCACTTAGCCAGCCCCTAGAGCACTCTTACATAAGCAGCAGAGTAGCAGGTATGCTGACTCCAGCATTACCACCCAGGAATACTGCATCGCCCTATGAAGCCACTGTGCAGCTGCACCGCAGTCTCACTTGCTGTTCTTGCTGCTGCTGCAGCTGCTGCTGCTGCTGCTGTTTCTGCACCTGCTAGGCAAATGTTCTACCAGGGAGCTACTACAACCCAACCCCACTAGCATCTCATGAGACATCTGTCTGTGTTGCCCTGTGTACTGGGACTGTATTTTTGAGGCTTCTCAATCATAGATAGATAGATAGATAGATAGATAGATAGATAGATAGATGATAGGTGGGAAGAAAGAAAGAAAGAAAGAAAGAAAGAAAGAAAGAAAGAAAGAAAAAGAAAGAAAGAAGGAAGAAAGAGAAAGAAGAAAGGAAGGAAAGAAAAAGAAAGGGAGGAAGAAAGAAGGATGAATGAATGGATGGATGATAGGTAGTTAGATAGATAGATAGATAGATAGATAGATAGATAGATAGATAGATAGATAGATAGAAACTCAGGGCTATGTTCTTCCAGAATCCTTACCATGCCCACCATACCACGTGGCCCCTACAAATGTAGAGATGAACTCAATGCCTGGAGCCTTCCAACCTGGACAAGCATCACTACAGTTTTTATGATGGATGCCCTGGTCTTCAGTGTGGAGCTGTTGGGAGGTGGAGCCTAGTGAGAGGGCTCTGGGTCATGGGGTGCATGGCTTCTCCCTTTTGCCTCCCAACCATTCCACTGTACCATACACCCCAATCCTGACACAGATCCAAAGCAACACAGAGCCACGCAGCCACAGCCCAGAGCCTCCCCAAGCATGAGCTGGAGTAGAACTTTTCCCTTTGCATGTTGGTTATCTCTCTGGGTACAGGGGCTCTGTTATCCGACTCCATCTGGAGCAACTCTGTTAATGTCCCCTCTCCTCTCATCTCCTGTCTTCCCATCAGGTCGCAGACAAGACAGTGAAGAACATTAGGTATATAGACAAGGAAATAATAAACCTCAAAAAGGATCTTGTGCGAAGCCGGTGAGTAAGCCCTGGATGAAATGAGTTATGAGCCAGCGGACACTGCCAGTCAGGCTGGGGACAGGGTGGGGTGGGTGGGGATAAGCCTTTCCCTAGACATCCACTGGAATACTTATAGAAGGATAATCTTGGAAAGAACAGAGAAAGGGACCTATTTTGGTTTACATCTCAGGGAGAATTATAGACACCCCCCACACACACACCAAAGCCAACTGGCATTGATGTGGGTTTCTGGGGTCCTCACACTTGGTGCCAAGCTCTTTAACAACTGAGCCATCCTCTCAGACCCTAGATAAAACATTTTTTTCTCTTCACCCCTTAGCTCCTTTCAGGGAACTGGCAGGAAGGTAAAACAAGGCTTTGGATTTAGCCACTGAAGGTGGAATAAGAGGTGGGAACCTTTTTTATCCATTTACTTTTGCAAGAAACACACATGAGGTGAGCACTGAGGGTCAGTTTGTCTTAGACAGTGCCCTCAAGCCAGATCACAAGGAGGGGCCCAAGGCACCTTCCCTGACCCCTCATCACCTGGAAGGTCCCTGCCTCTGTCCAGCAGCATAGACTAATGGCTGAGACCAAGTGGAGGATGGAAGAGGAGGTGGTGTATAGCAAAAGGGGCTAGGCAAAGGGTCAAGAAAGGACCATAAGAGCAACATTCCCTTTCCATATGAGGGGTGGCCCTGTCTACTCTCCAGGGGCTGGGCCATGACGTAATCTTTAAGTTCATGACTATCCACACTAGAAAAGGAACAGATGGAAACAATTCCAGTAATGTTTTACTTAACCCAAAATACTATCACTCAAATTGTATCCAATAAAAAATGCATTTAGGGCTGGAGACATAGCTAAGTTAGTGCGAAGTTTAGTTTTCATTGTCAACTTAACTCAATGTGGAATCACCAGGAAGAGGGTCTCAATGAATCTCAAGAGGACCTCAGTTTTTGTCTAGATTGGGTCAGCCTGTAGCCATGCCTGTGAAGGTTTTTTTTTTTTTTTTTTTATTTTCAATTGTGTTAATTGAGATGGAAAAAGGATCCTAGAAGGACCCATCACACTGCGCCGGTCAGGGAGCTCTGAGAGTGCACTCCCATATAGGTCGCATAGGCGGCCAGAAAATGGGACCACCACTGAGGCTGGAGGAGCGATAATAAGTATAGGGAGTACAAAACAGAGGATGAAAACTGATGACGCAGTGGATCATATTCAAATATGCAAGGCTCTTCTGATAGGTACTAACTTGGTGAGGGAATGGGAGGGATGAATATGATTCTTATGAATCACACACTCACGATGTTTTATTATAACACCAGCTCTCATCAGAGAATACATCAGCAACGATTGATAAAACAGATACGCCGTAGTAATACTAGAGTCTAAGTCATGGAATGGGCTGGGGGTACGGGTGAGGTGTTCATTAATCAGGGAATATACGACTTGCTATCCTTAACACACTTCAGTCCCGATCTTCCATTTTCCATATATTGTAACATGATTTTTATGATGGTACATCTGTGTTCAAGTCACCATCAGAACCTATGTGGAAAAACCAGGAGTATTGTTTTGCAGGAAAACTGCTCATTTATGCTCTATAAACTGCAGGAAACCGCAGATAGAGGTAGGGGGATTTCTACCCACATGCGGAATCTGGGTTGCGGGGGAGGTGCGAGCTGTACGCGCTAATCTTATAGCTCAACCTATAGGCGTTAATCCTATGTCGGTTACACGTTCGTGCAGGGATATTTATAAAACATTAGTGTGTTCTGATATTTATTAGTTTCTCCGGGACATTGGCTAGGAAGTAGTTGACAGAGGGAGTAACAATACTCGGCAGCATGCCTCCTTTGCCATCTAGAGACATGTGCACATGGACAAAATCTACAGTTCTTACATCATAATACACACCCAATGTGCATATACAATACTTACAAACCAATCAGCATGCAGAAATCACAGATCAACTACCATCCAGAACTTAGAAACAACAGCACATACCTTAGATAAATATCTACTGCTGATTTAACAATAGTTACAAAACAGAGAACACCACACAAGTTTCATCACACTAGTTTTAGATGCGTCAAATGGAATACAAAGCGAACACATCACACCACGGGATGGCCTCTCCCAGTTAGCTGTCTGTTGTTATATCATTTATTTAATTATAATTTATTGATTTATAATTAATAGACTGGTGTTACCAATTTAAAGCAAATTGGCATCAGTCTCGGGTCTGGACAATGTAATCAATGCGGTGGGTTCCAGGCACAAGCTGGTTCACCCATCTGTCAGCCTCCCGAGCCTGGATCACCCCTGGTTTAGGCAGGAATCTGGGGCTCACACAGATCCAGGCACCCCCAAGCCTCTGGCATCGTGCTGCTGGAAATGCACAGACTGTTGTGGGAAGCCTCACTTGGTTCCTGAAGAGCCTGGGGTGCCTCTTCGAGGGGACTCCTGAGTTGGCAGCTGCTGGTGAGAATGGACGTGGTTGGGCTGGAGAGGGGGCTCAGCAATCAAGAGCATGCAGCCTGCTCTTGCCAAGGACCTGAGTTTGGCTCCCAACACCCGAATCACAATTGCTTGTGACTCCAGCTCCCAGAGGATCTGATGTCCCCTTCTGGCCTCTGAGGGCCCT
This sequence comes from Onychomys torridus, assembly GCF_903995425.1. Classification (NCBI taxonomy): domain Eukaryota; kingdom Metazoa; phylum Chordata; class Mammalia; order Rodentia; family Cricetidae; genus Onychomys; species Onychomys torridus. The sequence goes on from NW_023411178.1 coordinate 5,030, forward strand.
GTACTCACGAGAGCAAATGCACATGCGCAATAATTGAAAATAAAAATAAAATCTAAAAAGAAAGAATGGACATGGGTGTAATGGTGTCCACAAGAGATCAATCAATCCTGTTTGGGCCTTTTGGACCCCATAAAATCCTCATCATTTGCTTCCTGCTACAGCTGCTGCCAGGTAAGTCCTGGTTTCCATCTCACCTCTCACTAGTCTCTAGCACCTCACGGTTCCCAAGGCATCAGCCACAAAAGTCCTCAGAACATGGTTTCAGACACAACACGTCTCAGCCCTGGATTCTGAGTCACATTCATGCACAGAGCTCAGCTCAACTTGAGACTCTCAGGCTGAACCCTGTTGGTCAGCCCCGAGCGGAGAAACTGCCAACGTCGTCTGTGATATTACAAAACTGCTGGGGCTGCCTTCACAGAGTGCCACGGGCTGCGTGCCCTGCTTTCCACAGCTGTGGAGGCTGAAGTCGGGATAAGGATGCTCTCAACCCCTCTTAACCTCAATTACCTCTTTAGTGGCCCTTGTTCTAAAGAAAGTCATGCAGGGTTTCAACGCTGGGACTTTCTCCACGGTAGGGAGGAGAGGAGTAATTCATTCATAGGAGAAACCAGACACTTGGAACCAGGCCGGCACATGCTAGTGTGAGCTTCAGCTAGGGACCCACACCTTGGCCATTAGGTCATTCACTGTTTGCCACTGTTTCTCCCTTTTCAACGGAATGTTGAAATGTAAGAAATGTTCTTGTCTGTGCTTTGTGGCTGCCACGAAAGACTGACCAAAAAGCAACTTGGGGGGAGAAAAGGATCTAGCTGGCTTACGACTCCAGGCTATCTCCGTCATTTTGGGGAAGTCGAGGCAGGGGACTTGAAGAAGACATCCACAGTCATGGGCAGAGAGGAATGAATGCACACATGCCTGCTGTTCAGCTTGCTCTCTCCTTCCATTCAGCCCAGGGCCCACAGACCATGGAATAATACTGCACACAGTCAGGGTGGATTTTTTC